>NC_081555.1:152933377-153013377 GCF_963082655.1 Stomoxys calcitrans | reverse complement strand
TTTGTTAAAATTGGTCCAAATCGGTCCATAACCTTATATAGCTGCCATATAAACCGTTCTGGGATCTTGAATTTTAAGCCTCAAGAGGGCGTAACTGTTATCCGATTTGGCTGAAATTTTGTACAACTATTTCTCCAAGGACTTTCAACATACATGTCAAATATGGTTTGAATTGGTGTATAGCTTGATACAGCTTTCATACAGGGTGGCTGATGAAAGCCGCTACCAAAAAAAAATGTAATAACTTTTTTTCTATTTAATAATAATAATTTAATAATTAATTTAATTAATTAATTAATTAATTTAATTAATAATAATTTAATAATTAATTTAATAATTTAATTTAACATGAATAAAAGAAAAATGTATTCCATACACCGAAAAAAAAATGTAGCAATATTCATCATTGTAGCAATATTCATCAGCCACCCTGTATAATCCGATCTCCCTATTTTATTCTTGGTCCCCTAAAGGCCGGACATTTTACACAATGACTTCTTCTATGTTCTCTAATATTCACTTCAATTATGGTCTGAATCGGACCTTAACTTGGTATAGCTCCAATGACATAGCAATTCTTTTCTGTTATCCTTTGTTTGCCCAAAAATAGATACCGGGAAAAGAACTCGACAAGTGCGATCCATGGTGGAGGGTATATAAGATTCGGCCCGGCCGAAATTCCATCAGATCGAACAAGAAAATCGAGGATCAGGCGTTAATAGATGCAGTTCCTTAATCGATAGATCGGTCTATATGGCAGATATGTCCAATTATACTTCGATCGATACTTTATTCTGATCGGTTCACGGAAGGCTTAAGCCAACTTACGGATTAAAATTTCAATGAAAATGTGTAAATAGTGCAGTTCTTATGGGTTTATATAACTGCTGTATCTAAATATGGTCCGATCTGGAACACATTCGGGTCGAATGACGAAAAGTCTTAATTTGCCATAAATATCTCAAATTTTGGAGCCTGTAGCGTGATAACAGCAGACGGATGAAACACGGACATCGGAAATGAATATTTCCATGTGTTTCAATCGGAATGACTTAATTCCCCCTTATCCTTGGTGGTGTGTGTTAAAAATACCATTTTCCACATAACTCAACCCTAACACACATCAAACTAAATTCTTTGAATTTCTTTCTTTCGATGGCCATTTGCTTGAAAATTATTTCTATTCCCTGAGTAATGTAATGAAATATTTTCCCAGAAACTTTTTTTAATGCCTCAACACATTTCGGTTTTGCCAAGCATGCAATTTCTAGTCATTTACCGTATTCTCTAAAGCCTTGTCATGCAGAGAAACTGAAGACGCTGCTGTAAATTTTTGTGTGTTACCACTACTGTGACAAATTAATTAAACTGTCTGCTCCCTGGGGATTTGTTCTTTGCTATAGTGCGGCATTTGTCCACACAAATATGTAACAAATTCATACGCACACATATACGATTATATCATATGTGAACATCATGCTGTTGATGTAACGACAATCTTCTGCTTGCACACTTGTAATCGCACTTCGGGATACTTCTACTTCCATGTCATCGGCAGCAGAAGTAGTGTTATCATCGCCAAAGTCATTATTAGTCCAAGTGTCTCATAGGTAATTGCACACTCATATGAATGTAAAAGATTATGTGGGAGTGTGTGTGTGCATAGCATATCAGTGAATCTACCATGGCAGCTTCATGCATTTATCCTTTAGGGATCCTGCAAAGTATCCGCATCTCTCTCCGCATTGTAACCCTGTACTCACTAACAAATCAGTGGCAATTAGCAATGTAAGCTTAATGCGGTTACCGGTGCGAATTATTCGCCTTATCGTGCAATAATGTTTACGAGTATTTATCTGCGAATGAGTCTCAATTGTTCTCAATATGGCTCATTTGATGTAGTATCTCCATGTAGGCTCTTCCCACAGAGCACTTACATAATGGTCGGTCAATGTGCGGTACCCTCTAGCCAACAATGCCCGATGGTGATTTGCGAATGAGATACTCTGACGACTGATTATATCTTAAATACCACGAATGTGCGAATATGCGCTAGCATTGAAGCAATTAAACTGGGATTAAATCTCATTGCAAGAACATTTTCATTTCACTGAAATTTGTCTGGAAATATGTAATGAATTTCCTTTGACTTAAATTTCTTTGAAAACGTTGTAAAAGTATGGGAAATGGAAAGGAGGTATAGGGGTGGAAGAATATCCATGTGGTTGAAATGTGCCACAGAAATATGCTTGACAGTGGTTTTAAGAAGCCCGAAGGGCAGCCATCCCAGGTTAGATGATCTAAGAACGAAATCGAAATTCTCCAAAACCTGTTTGAAGACTTCGGAAAAGATGAGGATGACTTCTTTGCGGAATTGGATCGCGCCAATTGGCAGAAGGGCTACAAGCTCAATATCTGTGGTTATGGTAGGCATTACTATTTCCTCGAACTGCGTAAGTGGCATTGACTTCCTTTGGCCTCACATAATGATAGAGCTGGTAGCCTTTCACACAGAATTCAATGGCGCAAAGATGCTGGAAGGCATTATGGTCATTGGATAGGGGTTATGGTAAGGAATCTTGTCCATGACAAGAGATGTGCATGTGAGTGATTTTCACTCACACTCACTCACGGTTACAAGAAAGAAATTTGATTCACGCACGACCATCAAAAAACCACTTTTTCACGAGCAGAAAGGGTGTTCATGACAAGAGATGTGCATGTGAGTGATTTTTCACTCACATTCACTCACGGTCACTAGAAAGAAATATGATTCACCCACGACCACCAAAAAATCATGATTCAAGAAAAACTCACGATTTTCTCATGAACGGTGATTTTCTCATCAGTCGTGATTTACTTGTTAATCATGATGTTCCTTGTGATCTATGTTGCGTGTCGTGATCAGTCCCGTGAGTATGATATAGAATTTTAGTTCAATCACGCTAACGCACGATTACATGATTTAATAAGAATGTCTCTCTCGAATCACGTGACTCACGCATGATTCACGTGTGGCCAAGGCTCTCCTGTACACTTACATGAGAACAGGGCTGGTTCCGGTCCACAAAATCTACCGCACCCCCAGCAACAGTGGATTCCTTCTCTTGTACTAGAGAACGAAGCTATTCTCAAACTGTGTTTCTAATGAAGGGTTAGGCGATATGGGGGAACGGGCACTGATCTCTGGATACTTCAAACTTGAAGCCCTTGCTAGTGAAAATCAAGTTCGTCTTAAATAATGAATGAATGTCCTGCTGGCCGACGAAGACAAGGCTTGTCAAGTGGCTAGAGGATATGAGCTGCACGCAGTTAGTGAGGATAAACCTGCGCCACTCAGAGGCAGCTACAGGCGAGCAGCTAAGAAATATGGGAAAATATGTCACTGATCGGAGTTACAGGAACTGATCTTTATGTACTATCAGTATAGTAACAAGTAAAAGTGTGCTAAGTTCGGCCGGGGCGAATCTTATATAAAATTTCAGACAGTCAAAAATTAGAATAGGGAGATCGTTTTATTTTTATATTTGACACGTATTTAGAAGGTCATGGGAGAAGCCGTGACCCAAATCAGATAATAATTGGACCCTATAGAGGCTCAAGAAGTCAAGATCTCAGATCGGATAGGATTTGCGCCCTCTATAGGCTCAAGAAGTCAAGACCCCAGATCGGTTTTTATGACAGCTATATCAGGTTATGCATCGATTTCATCCGTAATTGGCACAGTTGTTGCAAATCGTAACAAAACACCTTATGCTAAATTTCAGCCAAATCGGATAGTGGCTCAAGAAGTCAGGATTCAAGGTTCATATGTCAGCTATATCAGGTTAAGGATCGATTTCACCCATACTTGGCACAGTTGTTGAAAGTCATGACGAAACACGTCGAGCAAAATTTCAGCCAAATCGGATAAGAATTGCGCCCTTTAGAGGCATAAGAAGTCAAGACCCCAGATCGGTTAATATGACAGCTATATCAGGTTATGGACCGATTTTAACCATACTGAGTACTATTATAGAAAATCATGAAAAAGCTCCGCGTGCAAAATTTTAGCCATATCGGATAAAAATTGCGCCCTGTAGTGGCGCAAGAAGTCCAGATCCAAGATCGATTTATATGGCAGCTATATCAAAACATGGATCGATATAGTCCATTTACAATCCCAACCGACCTACACATAGGAAGTATTTGTGCAAAGTATCAAGCGACTAGTTTTACTCCTTCGAAAGTTAGCGTGCTTTCGACAGATAGATTGACGGACGGACAGATGGACGGACGGACAGACGGACGGACGGACAGACAGACGGACTAACAGATAGACAGACGGACAGACGGACGGACAGACGGACGGATAGACGGACGGACAGACGGACGGACAGACGGACGGACGGACGGACAGATGGACGGACAGACGGACGGCAAGACGGACGGACGGACAAACGGACGGACATACAGACAGACGGACAGAGAGACGGACGGACGGACAGACGGACGGACGGACAGACGGACGGACGGACAGACGGACGGACGGACGGACAATGCAGAAGACGGATAGTGATTCAGTTAAAGTCTCACTCTGAAAGTCTCCACCCAATGCTCGGATCATCGCAGTCTTAAACAAGAGATAGGAATGAGCAACTGCCAGATATTAGGGAAGTATAGGCAGAACCTGGGGTTGTTATTTGGGCGTCTGGGAGGGCCCCCGGACACCAAAAAATGAATTTTTGTGTCAGATTTGTATTCTACTTTTGAATACCTTTCATTTGATATCCATATTGCCCAAAGCGGTTAAAGTGTCCTGTTGGGTGGTGTTTTTGGGGGTGGGGGACCCCTACACTTAGGGTAATATTTCAAAGCTAAATTCGTACCTTGCTCTTAAATACCATTAATTTGATACCCATATTGCCCAAAGCGGTGAAAGTGTCCTCTTGGGGGTTTTGTGGGGATAGGGGACCCCCCCGCAAATAAAGAGTGAAATTTTTATACAAAATTCGTACTCTACCCTTAAATACCTTTCATTTGATATCCATATTGACCCATTCGGTACACATGTCCGTTCGGTTGGGTTTTGGGCTGGGGCGTCCCCCCAGGTTATTTGACCCCAAAATTATGTACCAATTTTGTGTTTTTGAGGTATGCCATTAGGTGGCATACAAAATTTTGCTCAAATCGGTTTAGCCGTCTCCGAAATCTGGCGTTTTTGAAAATTTTGGCAAGGGGGAAGGTCCGCCCCCCCTTCGGATATGAAAAATTTAGTACCCTATTTTCACCATCTATACCCTATTTTCCTTATTTTCACCACTCTACCATCTGTGAAAATTGTATAAAAATCTATTCAGCCGTTTTTGACAAATAAACTAACAAACAAAGCGCAACAATCCCATTTTTATATAATCGATTTTAATATTTTCCGTTGTTAAAAATCATTTAAAAATTCCTTTAGAACTTAACATCATCGCCAATCTGATAAGAACATTCTTAAAGATTTCATTCAATTATTATGTTATTTAATTTCACATATCATTCTTGTTGTGGTTACGATTTTTTTAATCTTTCGGATTTGTGGTTAAGTTTTTAAATCATTCTGCTGAAATTTTAATGCATAAATCAAAGGGAATTTCCTCCCATTTATCTACTCCGGCATATCGCCATCGCAATTATGGTAATTAATTGTTTGCTACATCGTAGCTGTGATGCGATAACAGTGACAGAGGGTGGCAGAGAGATACAGAGAGGGAGAGAGAGATGTAGGCTAGTCAATCATGAAGCCGATTAATGCCACAGTTGAAAGTGGGCGATTAAATTGTTGAGGCGTTGCCATAAATTATTATTCATCATACGTCATGTGGTTCTGCGGACCCAAGTAGTTTTCCATAGTTGCCGCCTTCGCTATTAAATAAGCACCGCTGTTTGTAGCAACAACGACTGCCCACAACTGTTAGGTGTAAAACAAACTGCTGCTCACGTATGAGCGAACTTTAATACCTTTATAATTGCTCTATGTATTGTGAATATGTTCACACACCAGCAGAAGTGAGGTACTAGTGTGCGAGCATATTCGCACACAAATAATTATGTTGACGACGAATGTCACATTACGACGACTGCATGGCTAGTGCATGATTTCAGAAATGCCGCTTACACATGGCGAATGTAATGTTGCCTTATTAAATGATATCCTGTTGTTGTTTCATACATGGTTGCAGGTCATGGTGAATGGAAATGGAAAACGATTACAAGAATGCTTGGAATGTTTGGTAAATTCGAGATTTCATGATCGGATTGTGCCATAATGTTGTAATTTATTAACAGGAATATACAGTTGCAAGGAGAGAGATTTCTCAGTAATCCAAAAATATATAAAAACAAGTAACAGCATGCTAAGTTCGGCCGTGCCGAATCTTATATACCCTCCACCATGGATCGCATTTGTCGAGTTCTATGCGCTATGTCAAGTTGAAGTCCGATTCAGACCATAAATGAATGCTGACCATTGTAGAAGTCATTGTGTCATATTTCAGTTAATTCGGATAAGAATTAAGCCTTGTAGGGGCTCATGAAGCAAAATCGGGAGATCGGTTTATATGAGAGCTGTATCAAGCTATTGATCGATTCAGACCATATTAGACACGAATGTTGAAGGTCATGAGAGAAGCCGTTGTAGAAAATTTCTGTCAAATCGGATGAGAATTGCGCCCTCTAGCGGCTCAATCGGATGAGAATTGCGCCTTCTAGCGGCTCAAGAATTAAAGTTCCCAGTTCGGTTTATATGGCATCTATATCCAAATCTGAACAGATCTGGGCGAAGGATATCGAGGGGCCTAACACAACTAACAGTCCCAAATGTCAGCAAAATCGGATAATAAATATGGCATTTATTGGCCTAAGACACAAAATCAGCGGATCGGTCTATATGACAGCTACATCCAAATCTGGACCGATCTGAGTGAAATTGAAGAAGGATGTCGAAGGGCCTAACATAACTCACTGTCCCCAAATCGCGGCGACATCGGAAAATAAATGCGTTTTTTATGGCCCCAAAACCTAAAACCGAGAGATCGGTCTATATGGCAACTATATCCAAATCTGGACCGATCTGTGCCATAATGCAGAAGTATGTCAAGGGGCTCAACTTAACTCGTTGTCCCAAATTTCTGCGACAGCGGACAATAAATGCGCCTTTTATGGGCCTAAGACCCTAAATCGGAGGATCAGTCCATATGGCAGCTATATCCAAATCTGAACCGATCTGAGCCAAATTGACGAAGGATGTCGAGGGGCCTTACACAACTCACTGTCCCAAATTTCAGCAAAATCGGATAATAAATGTGG
The DNA here is from genome assembly GCF_963082655.1 of Stomoxys calcitrans. Lineage (NCBI taxonomy): Eukaryota > Metazoa > Arthropoda > Insecta > Diptera > Muscidae > Stomoxys > Stomoxys calcitrans. The sequence continues at coordinate 153,006,045 of NC_081555.1, read as the reverse complement.
CTTTTATGGGCCTAAAACCCTAAATCGAAGGATCGGTGTATATGGCAGCTATATCCAAATCTGGACCCATCTTAGTAAAATTGACGAAGGATGTCAAAGGGCCTAACACATCCAACTATCTCAAATTTCATCAAAATCGGATAATAAATATGGCATTTATTGGCCTAAGACCCTAAATCGGCGGATCGGCGTATATGGGGGCTATAGCAAGATATAGTCCGATATTACCCATCTTCAAACTTAACCTGCTTATGAACAAAAAAGAACCTGAGCAAAGTTTCACCTCAATACCTTTATTTTTAAAGACTGTAGCGTGTTTTCAACAGACAGACGGACGGACATGTCTAGATCGTCTTAGATTTTTACGCTGATCAAGAATATATATACTTTATAGGGTCGAAAATGGATATTTCGATGTGTTGCAAACGAAATGACAAAATGAATATACCCCCATCCTTTGGTGGTGGGTATAATAAAATGCTTTTATAGGAAAAAAACATTTTTCTTTATATTTGACTAGCTGGACAGTGCCCGCTCCGCTGCGCCTTCTCTCACTCTTCTTTTGTCTGAACCCTATACTGGCTCGGTCAAGTCATGTTTGGGTGTACTGGTACGGCCTTTCAGATAATTCGCCCCAATGTGGATATCACCTTAGTGGTCTACTCCCAAATACATTTCATTTGAATCGTATATTGCTATGGTCGGTATATAAGGCCGGTATGGGGGCATATTTAGGGGTGAGGTGAACCGTTAATATCAGATTAGTTCTCTAGTCTCAAATATCTTTAATTTTAGACCCATATTGTCACTATTGGTACGTATTTTCCCTTTATAGTTTGTATGTTACATCTACTTTATATTCTTGGGTTTGGTGGCGGCTTGGATTGGTAGTCGCCCCAAAGGGGGAGACCCCTCGGACACCAAGGAATCCATTATTATGTCAGATTTCTACTCTACTTTTAAATACCTTTCATTTGATACCCATATTGCTCAAAGCGGTGAAAGAGACCTGCTGGGGAGTTTTTGGGGGTGGGAGACCACCCCGAAAACTTTGGGCAAAATTTGTATACCAAGTTCGTACTCTACTCTTAAATACCTTTCGTTTGATACCCATATTGTCCCAATCGGTAAACATATTCGTGCGTGGGATTTTGGGGAGGGGGACCCTCAGACACCAAGGAATAAATTTTTATGTCAAATTTGTACTCTACTTTTAAATACCTTTCATTCGATACCCATATTGTCCAAAGCGGTGGAAGAGTTCTGTTGGGTTGTTTCTTCTTGAGCCACTAGAGATCGCAATTCTTATCCGAATTGGCTGACATTTTGTACAACGACTTCTTCCATGACCTTCAATATACGTATCGAATATGTTCTGAGTAAATCTATAACCTGATACAGCTCTCATATAAGTCGATCTCCCCATTATGTTTCTTGAGCCCCTACAAGTCATAATTCTTATCCGAAGGGACTGAAATATTGCCCAATGACTCCTATAATGGATTTCAATATTATTTTATTTCATTTATGGTTCGAATTGGACTATAATTTGATAAAGCTCCAATAGCTTAACAAGTCTTATGCAATATTCTTGGTTTACCTAAAATCGATACTGGGCAAACTCTTACTTGTCTGAGCTATAAAAAATTTCCGACTTTTGACAAGCCAATTTTCCCCCAAAACACAGGCTTATATGACGGGAAAATAATTTTTTTTATCTGGTTTCATTTGTCCACATTACGATCTGGGCGGCCAATTGACCGGTCCCGAAAGTGAGATAAAATATTTACCGAACTCGAACGTCCATTGTTTCGCGTGCTGTGTGGCATGTGACATCATCTTGTTTAAACCACATGTCATGCAAGTCAAACTCTTGCATTTAGTCAAAAAAGAAGTGGGATATTATCTCTCGATAGCACTCCCCATTCACAGTTACATTACGATCCGCATCATATTTAAAGAAGTACGGTCCAATGATGCCAGCAGCCTATAAACCGCACCAAACTGTCACTTTTTCTGGATGCATTGGTTGTTAATTCAATGATTCTGGCTGATCTTCACTACAAAATCGAAAATTCTCCTTATTTACGTACCCATTGAGCCAAAAATTAGCATCGTCCATAAAAGCGCGCGATGCACTTCCTTAACAGAGCATGCATTTTGATTATACAATACTATAATAATAGTTAAAAAAATTACCCTTTATATTGGGTTGCCCAAAAAGTAATTGCGGATTTTTTAAAAGAAAGTAAATGCATTTTTAATAAGCTTAGAATGAACTTTAATCAAATACACTTTTTTTACACTTTTTTTCTAAAGCAAGCTAAAAGTAACAGCTGATAACTGACAGAAGAAAGAATGCAATTACAGAGTCACAAGCTGTGAAAAAATTTGTCAACGCCGACTATATGAAAAATCCGCAATTACTTTTTGGGCAACCCAATATATATATTCCTGATAGTCGTAAAATTCTAAGATCATATAACGATAGCTGTGTGTCCGTCAGTTGTAAACACGCTACAGTCTTTAAAAATTGAGATATTGAGTTGAAATTTAGCACTGACTCGTATTTCTTCTATAGGCAGATTAAGTTCTTGAATGGGCTAAATCGGGCTATGTTTGAATTTATCAGCCATTCAGACCGATCTGGCGATGTAGGATCTTAAGCTTGTAAAAGCCGATTTTTTTTGACAGATTTCGCTAACCAGAAAGAAAACGGACCCCGATATTCAAACCAAATATGGTCCATATCGGACCGTATTTACATATAGCTGCCACATAGACCGATCTGCTGGTTTAAGGTCTTAAGCCCCTAAGTGGCCCCATATTGCTATGGTCCTAAATTTGTCCCCTATGGGAGAGGTTTTTGGGGAGAGGCGGCCCCCCAAACACTTGGTCCCATATTTGGATATCAGATTCGTATTCTACATTCATATACCTTTTATTTAAGCCCCATATTCCCATGGTCAGTAAATAAGTCCAGTTTGGGGGTTGTTTAGGGGAAGGGGTGGACCCCCAGAAACGTGGTCCCACATTTGGATATCAGATTCGTATTCTACTCGCAAATACCTTTCATTTGAGTCCAATATTGCCATGGCCGGTAAATATGTGCGATTTAGGGGTGTTTTGGGGCTTGGGGTGGTCCCCCTAACACTTGGTCCGACAATTGGATATCAGATCAGTTTTCTACTCTTAAATACCTTTCATTTGAGTCCCATATTGTCGTGATTGGTCAAAATATTTTTTTGGTAGGTTTTAGGGTGGGGCGGCCCCCCTAGGTACCCTATCCGAAATTTGGATACCAAATTCTTATTTTTATACCCTCCACCATAAGATGGGGGGTATACTAATTTCGTCATTCTGATTGTAACTACTCGAAATATTCGTCTGAGACCCCATAAAGTATATATATTCTTGATCGTCGTGAAATTTTATGTCGATCTAGCCATGTCCGTCCGTCTGTCCGTCCGTCCGTCCGTCCGTCCGTCCGTCCGTCCGTCCGTCTGTCTGTCGAAAGCACGCTAACTTCCGAAGGAGTAAAGCTAGCCGCTTGAAATTTTGCACAAATACTTCTTATTAGTGTAGGTCGGTTGGTATTGTAAATGGGCCATATCGGTCAATGTTTTGATATAGCTGCCATATAAACCGATCTTGGGTCTTGACTTCTTGAGCCTCTAGAGTGCGCAATTCTTATCCGATTGGAATGAAATTTTGCACGACGTGTTTTGTTATGACATCCAACAATTGTGCCAAGTATGGCTCAAATCGGTTCATAACCTGATATAGCTGCCATATAAACCGATCTTGGGTCTTGACTTCTTGAGCCTCTAGAGTGCGCAATTCTTATCCGATTGGAATGAAATTTTGCACGACGTGTTTTGTTATGATATCCAACAACTGTGCCAAGTATGGCTCAATTCGGTTCATAACCTGATATAGCTGCCATATAAACCGATCTTGGGGCTTGACTTCTTGAGCCTCTAGAGTGCGCAATTCTTATCCGATTGGAATGAAATTTTGCACGACGTGTTTTGTTATTATATCCAACAATTGTGCCAAGTATAGTTCAAATCGGTCCATAACCTTATATAGCTGGGTCTTGGCTTCTTGAGCTTCTAGAGGGCGCAATTCTTATCCGATTTGCCTGAAATTTTGTACGACGGATTCTCTCATGACCATTAACATACGTGTTTATTATGGTCTGAATTGGTCTATAGGCCGATACAGCTCCCATAGAAATCGATCTCTCTATTTTACTTCTTAGCCCACAAAGGGCGCAATTCTTATTCGAATTGGCTGACATTTTACACAGGTCTCCAACATATAATTTAATTGTGGTCCAAACCGGACCATATCTTGATATCGCGCTAATAGCAGAGCAAATCATTTCTTATATCCATTTTTTTTGCCTAAGAAGAGATGCCGGGAAAAGACTCAACAAATGCGATCCATGGTGGAGGGTATATAAGATTCGGCCCGGCCGAACTTAGCACGCTTTTACTTGTTATTTTTAGGGTACTATATGAGAGCACATGAAATTTCGCTTAAATCACACCACCCATCTTCTGGCGTTTCTGAAAATTAGGGTTAGGAGGAGGGTCCGCCCCCCTTCAGATATCAAGAAATATAGTACCCTAATTTCACGGGGTCATTGTGCACCATCTGTGAAAATTTCAAGAAAATCGGTTCAGCCGTTTCTGAGTCTATAAGGAACACACAAACATACAAACAAACAAACAAACCTACAAATAAACACAATTTGATTTTTATACCCACCACCGAAGGATGGGGGTATATTCATTTTGTCATTCCGTATGCAACCCATCAAAATATCCATTTCCGACCCTATAAAGTATATATATTCTTCATCAGCGTAAAAATCTAAGACGATCTAGACATGCCCGTCCGTCTGTCTGTTGAAATCACGCTACAGTCTTTAAAAAGAAAGATATTGAGCTGAAATTTTGCATAGAGTATTTTTTTGTCCATAAGCAGGTTAAGTTCGAAGATGGGCTATATCGGACTATACCTTGATATAGACCCCATATAGACCGATTCGACGATTTAGGGTCTTAGGCCCATAATAGCCACATTTATTACCCGATTTTGATCAAATTTGAAACAGTGAGTTGCGTTAGGCCCTTCGACATCCTTCGTCAATTTGGCCCAGATCGGTCCAAATTTGGATATAGCTGCCATATAGACCGATCCTCCGAATTAGAGTTTTAGGCCCATAAAAGCCACATTTATTATCCGATTTTGCTGAAATTTGGGACAGTGAGTTACGTTGGGCCCTTCGACATCCTCCGTCATTTTGGCCCAAATCGGTTCAAATTTGGATATAGCTGCCGTATAGACCGATCCTCCGATTTAAGGTCTTAGGCCCATTAAAGCCGCATTTATTTTCCGATTTTGCTGAAATTTGGGTCAGTGAGGTGTGTTGGGCTCTTCGATGTTGGTCTTCAATTTGGATCAGATCGAACCAGATTTGGATATAGATGCCATATAGACCGAACTCTCGGTTGAACAATGACTTGTACTTATAAGCATTTGGTCTAAATCGTTGGATATGTTATGGGGGCATAAGGTATGCATTTTTCCACTGGATTTTGACGAAAGGTTGTTCACATATATACTCGAGGTGGTGGGCATCCAAAATTCGGCCCGGCCGAACTTAAAGCCTTTTTACTTGTTACATAAAGGGTGATTTTTTTGAGGTTAGGATTTTCATGCATTAGTATTTGACAGATCACGTGGGATTTCAGACATGGTGTCAAAGAGAAAGATGCTCAGTATGCTTTGACATTTCATCATGAATAGACTTACTAACGAGCAACGCTTGCAAATCATTGAATTTTATTACCAAAATCAGTGTTCGGTTCGAAATGTGTTCATTCACCGTAACGTTGCGTCCAACAGCATCTTTGAAAAAATACGGTCCAATGATTCCACCAGCGTACAAACCACACCAAACAGTGCATTTTTCGGGATGCATGGGCAGTTCTTGAACGGCTTCTGATTGCTCTTCACTCCAAATGCGGCAATTTTGCTTATTTACGTAGCCATTCAAACAGAAATGAGCCTCATCGCTGAACGGTGAATTAACACATTTCGAACCGAACACTGAATTTGGTAATAAAATTCAATGATTTGCAAGCGTTGCTCGTTAGTAAGTCTATTCATGATGAAATGTCAAAGCATACTGAGCATCTTTCTCTTTGACACCATGTCTGAAATCCCACGTGATCTGTCAAATACTAATGCATGAAAATCCTAACCTCAAAAAAATCACCCTTTATAAGAAGAGGATAGCTGATATCTATACCGATCTGCGAATCGAAGCAGTAAAGCTAGCTGATTGAAATTTTGCCTAAATACTTCCTATTAGTGTAGGTCAGTTGGGATTCTAAATGAACCATATCGCTCCAGGTTTTAATATAGCTGCCATATAAACCGATCTTGGATCTTGACTTCTTGAGCCACTAGAGGGTGCAATTCTCATCCGATTTGGCTGAAATTTAAAATAAATTCAAACAATTGTACAAAGTATGGTTGAAATCAGTCTATAACCTGATATAGCTGCCATATAAACCGATCTTGGGTCTTGACTTCTTGAGCCTCTAGAGGGCGCAATTCTTATCCGATTGGAGTGAAATTTTGCACGACTTGTTTTGTTATGATATCCAACAACTGTGCCAAGTATGATTCAAATCGGTCCATAACCTGATATAGCTGTCATATAAACCGATCGGGGATCATGACTTCTTGAGCCTCTAGAGGGCGCAATTCTTATCCGATTGGAGTGAAATTTTGCACGACTTGTTTTGTTATGATATCCAACAACTGTGCCAAGTATGGTTCAAATCGGTTCATAACCTGATATAGCTGTCATATAAACAGTTCTGGGGACTTGACTTCCCCATCCCAATATGCGATATCTTTCCAGTTTTTAGTATTGGAGACCAAGTCCCTATATGCCTAAATATAAGAACTCAAGTAAAGCAATCTGGGGAAACCCTTATTTTCCATATCTCCAAACAATATTCATTCATTCAATAGAAATCAATCTTCAATGTAGAATAATTAAAGCATTTTCTTTTACTCCTGTTGCCGGGGGAGCGTATGGTTAATGAACTTCCCTTTCTCATGAACACACACTCATACGCAGTGGGGTTCCGATTTCAATTTACATCTTTTGTTCTAGGCAATTACAACAACAAACTGTGCATGCCACACTATTTAATAGTCTCCATTGTCCACAATAACTCTTGTAAAAGCGAATTTTGCTGATTAAACTATTAAGCTAAACTTCGTCTTCGAGACCGCAAATATATGTGGTAATGTTATGGTTTTGTTTTCCAAAACCAAATTACAATTCGCTGCTACCATCAGCAGTAGGTTGAGGTTACAAGACATTGAGGGAACATGAAAAGTTTTTCTCTACAATCCTAAATGAATGTGGATGTAACTACCAGTGTAGTTTGCTTCCCCACCCTTTACCCCTAGTTCGACTGCAGTGTTTGTGAAGGGGGACCAAAAGTAACATCTTGTTAAGTGCTCAAATAAAAATATGCTATAGTCTCAACAGAAAACAAAAATCCTTTGTCGTGGTTGCATGTCCTTTCGTCGATAAATGTACGTTTGGTGAGTTTTATGTAGTCGTGGCATTCCTTGATTGTAACCAATGAAGTCTGTAGCTGTCATCGTAGTAGCACTCATCGTCATACTCATGCTCATCCTCATCATCTTCGTGGTGTGGTCATGTGAACAATTGTCAGTTTTTCTTTACTTATTTCCCTAGTTTTACTTCCCTGTGGATTTTTTTCCATGATATCCTTGCTTTCCCCCTTTCTACTACTACTACTACTACACTATGCTTTGTGATGATGTCAGCTAAAAAATACATGCAATCTCCATTCATTCTCACCAAGAATTCCTGTCCTTCTCCAACCAAATTGATGGTGATGGCACAAAGACATTTCAAATGTTTGACTACAACATAGCTAGGTAGGAATTGGTGCGATATTACTACAATTGCTATGTTCATTGCCCCTTTTGTTCAATGGATGGCAGACATGGTGGTGGAAACTACGGAGAGAGAGACATCTCAAAATTTTTTTGCAAAGTAAGCAAAAAAAAAAATTTTTTTTGTCCATTTCCCTGGTTACAGCTGACACTTTACTGTACTTTAACAAGGTATTGTGAGAACTTTGAGAAGTTGGAGCTTAAGAAGAAATTTCTTAAAATTGGATTTTATAAGAATTTAACATCAAAAAAAATTAAAAATTTACCAATTTTAATAAGTGACAGCATGTGGCAGTTTCAAATATACACAGAACCAAGGCGGATTTAAAAAGGTGGTCTCACGCAAACAGCTGTTAACAGCTGGTTGGGTTTGACGGTATTAAGATGTCAGGTTTTTGTTTGCATTATATTTGTTGTTATCTTCTTTCTCGCATATTTTTATACGCACACTTATACACACATACACACAAATTTCTTTAGGTGTGTATGTGTGTCGATCAACTTGGTGGCAAGATGGCGGATTGCACCAAATGATTTGTTGTTGTTGTACAAATGAGATCACCTTTAATCGTTACGCCATGATACGGTCCATGTATTCGTATTTTTCAAGTTCTTTGTAGACGGAAAGATAGAAGGACAGGCAGATGGAAAGAGAGGCGGATAGAGAGAGGGAACGAGAGATGGATATACTTATTGAAGAACGACAGATAGACGAAAATACAGATCGACGAGCATACAGATCTGTATGTGAAAGCGAAAAAAGATGCAAATATACTTGGATCATAGATGGAGTTTGTCAAGTATTTTGTAGACGGACAGATGGACAAACATATGGACAGAAAAGCAGTTGGACAGAGAGAGAGACGAACGGAAAGACAGTTGGGGAGAGAGAGGGACAGACAGACAGATGGACGGCCGTAAAGGTGGAGAGAGAGAGAGGGAGAGAGAGAGAGAGAGAGAGAGAGGGACAGACGGACGGAAGGACAGGCATACAGTTGGACCAATTCTGCATATGAAAGCTTAAAAGAGATTTTGCAAATTTTGCCCATGAACATTCCTCTAAGGAACAGTGGCAAACTTCTCACATATCAATGAGTGCAGTCCGAAGTCCGCTTAAAAGAGATTTTGAAAATTTTGCCCATGAACATACCACTAAAGAACAGGGGCAAACTTCTCACATATCAATGAGTGCAGCCGGATTCAAGTTTAAGCTCAGTGATAAGGGGCCTCCTTTTATAGACGAGTCCGAACTCTAAAGCAGCTCCAAGGATTATTTTGGAGCTCCGGCCCATATATGCGAGTTATGACGTGCGTAGTGAAGATATTAAGAAGATCAGAGGAAGTGAAATATTTCATACATTGCTTAAGAAAGCCCAGGCACTTGAATGCTTCCTTTCACACTTCGAGTACATGTTTTGATAAACGTACATCACATTGAATCTTCATGCTCAGAATTGGTCGGTAATTCGCAGAGTCGGTTGCCTCACCCTTCTTGGGGATAGGCTGAAAGTTTGCAATCTTCTAACGCGCCGGGAAGACACCCGCATGGTTAGCAAGGTTGAAAAGATTGTGTAAAGGACGAGCGAGCGTCGAAGAACAAAATGCAAATACCAGATTTTGCCCTTGAACATTCCACTAAGGAACAGGAGCAAACTTCTCACATACCAATGAGTGCAGCCCGATTTGAGTTTAAGCTCAATGATAAGAGGCCTCCTTTTTATAGCCGAGTGCGAGCTGCGTGCCACAGTGCGACACCTCTTTTGGAGAGAAATGTTATATGGGGCATAGTAGCCAGCATCAGGAGGGGAAAAATGTTGCCAGCATCAGGAGGGGAAAACCACCGCTGAAAATCTTTCTGATAATCTCGCCGGGATTTGAACCCAGGCGTTTAGCGTCAAAGGCAGACATGCTAACCTCTGCGCTACGGTGCGTCGAAGAACAGTTGCATAAAACAAATGACCATAAAACAAATGATCCGGGCCCGGGGATATATTTACGTCGAAATCTGCAAAAATTCCTTTTGACTCCACGTATTCGGAAATATATCTGAGGTCCGGAACTAGAAACGTCTTCAATAACGGAGAGTAGTTGATCGCTTATCGGCAGGGAAGAATTTCCCGCATACAGGAAAGCCGTATCAACTGAGACTGTGAATATCTGGTCGACTTTAATGAGTGTCGAGATAGCCGATGAGTTGCCCTTCATTTTTTCCACAAACGACCAAAAGCTTTTACTTCCCCTTGGAGAAGCAACAACTTTGGCACGAAGACCCTGTTTATGCAAACATTTTTCGCGTCTAAGTACTCTGGCAAGCCTAGTTCTTGCCTGCTTGCGCAGCAATTTCCCACTGGCATTTTTAGAGTTGCCCAAAAAGTAATTGCGGATTTTTTAAAAGAAAGTAAATGCATTTTTAATAAAACTTAGAATGAACTTTAATCAAATATACTTTTTTTACACTTTTTTTCTAAAGCAAGCTAAAAGTAACAGCTGATAACTGACAGAAGAAAGAATGCAATTACAGAGTCACAAGCTGTGAAAAAATTTGTCAACGCCGACTATATGAAAAATCCGCAATTACTTTTTGGGCAACCCAATATTTAAATGCCAATTTCAAGATGCCTCCTCTTTCGATCTGAAGGCATTCCTATACGCCTGGTTAAACCTGCATTTTATTTTATCTTTCGACATTGTAGGACACCTTCAGTTCGTTGATATGGAAAACTATTCACTGCCTTGAAATGCTTCGGATTTGCTTTTTTTTACGTTCAACATTTTTCTCTCAAGTTGGTGTTAGATATTCTCAGAGATTTCTTTCGATTCGCAAAAAATTCTTTGTTTGCAACAATTTTATTCGGATTTCTTTGGCTGTCTATTTCCTGTATTTGACAAAAATTTTTCCTTGGTGTCGTTTCGTTTCGTTTTTTTGTTTTACTCAGCTCACACTTTTTACCATTCGCAGGCAATAAAGACTGATTGGAATTTTATGAGTGAGTCTAAGTGATAAAATGCTGAAGTCATGTAAGAATAAGTGTTCGTTGTCCTTTCATGTGCGAAGCAGGTGTTGGCAATGCAATGACGACAAATTAAACTGTCAACATAACAAAAATATTGAATACGTTAACGAAGTCAGATGTTGGACTCGGATGCGTTCCATTGAGCCATGTCAATTTAATTGATGACAGTAAAATGCTAAATTGCACTATTGCAAGCATTTTGTTGGCAAAGGGTGAATGAAGTTTGAAACCAGTAAGGAAATGCAAAAGTGGGGCGGTGCCGTCGGTATAATACCCTACACCTATCAGATAAGTACAAAAAGGGAGCTATATCTAATTCTGAACCAACTTTGATGGATCTCGACGGAAGTGTTCAGATGGGTTATCAAATAATCCGTATTAAACCTCAAGCAAATATGTTCAAACTTTATTAGCTACGATGGACAAATGACAACATTATTGCAAATTATCCAAAATCTGACGATTATATATACGGTAGCTATTTCTAAATCTGAACCGATTTTGACTAAACTCAATCGATATTGTGGTAGTCATCGAGTACAAGATTTTGGCAAAATTTAGCAATAAATGCGCTTGCAGTGGTTCTAGAAGTGAAAATCGGGCGATATACATTTATGGTTGCTACATCTAAATTTAGACCGATTTCTATGAAATTCCTCCTTCCTTACAAATTTCGTTAGAATCGGTTAAGAAATGAGCAGTTTATTGCAATATTTCTTAAAATCGGTCGAACATATATCTGGAAGCTACATCCAAACCTGAAACGATTTCGACCAAACTCCCTAGATATTGGTCAGTAAATGGGCTTCCAGCGGCTCTAGGTGTGAAAATCAGGCGATATCTTATCTTCTTATATATATAAATGGATTTGGGTTTGTTTGTCGGTTTGTTTGTTTGTTCCGTATAGACTCTAAAACGGCTGAACCGATTACCTGAAATTTTTTAAATTGTGTAGGATGGTCTGGAGGGAAACGTAGGCTATATAATTTTTTGATATGGGACCCTCACCCTTACCGGAGAAGTACTACCCAAAAATAAAAGTGTATCGATCAGGACAATATAGGACTTAAATGAAAAGCATTCAGGAGTAGAATTTCATATTAAGAAATGGGTCCAAGTAACTAGATGGCCGCCCCAGCCCCAAAACACTCTAAAATAGGTTTATTGGACGAGCATGACAATATGGGACTCAAATGAATGGTTCCAAGTATCCAGGAAGTCGCCCTAACCCTAAAACTTCTACAAGCAGACAAATTGAACGTCCATATCAATATGGAGCTCAAATGAAAGGTATTCGGGAGTAGAATACGAATCTGGCAAACAAAATCAGATCAAAATGTATTGGGTCACCCCAATCCCCAAAACGACCCAAATGGGCATATGACCCATCATGACTATAGGAGACTCGGTTTGTTTGTTTGCTCCGTAGAATCAAAAACGGTTGAACCGATATTCTTAAAATGTTCACAGATTGTGTAGGCTTTTGTAGAAGGAAACAAAAGTATTAGGCAGTTGATTACAAATATGGCTTAAAAAATTAGTTCCAAGTAATGGGTGGTCGCCTCACTCCCATATGGGCATATCAGCCGACCATGGTTATATGGGATCAAATATTTGGGAACATATTACGAATATGACATCAAAATTTGCGTACAAGTCTAGTTGACGCTTTTCCTCAAAAAAAAAAAAACCTCGAATAGATTAGTTGACACATTATGGCTATATGGGACTCAAATGAAAGGTATTTGAGAGTAGAAAACGAATTTGTTATCCAATTTTGGACCCAAGTGTTTGGGGGTTCATCCTAAACACCCCCCAAACTGAACTTTATTTCCAACTATAGCAATATGGAGCTCAAATCGACGGTATTTGGGAGAAAAGAACGAATTTGATATCTATTTTCAGGGCAAAGTGCCGGTGGCCGCGCCAGCCCCAAAAAAACCTCCAAACTTACCGATCATGACAATATGGGGATCAAATTTAAGGAATTTGGGAGTGGAACACGAATTTGAAACCCATACTTAAGTCTCCCCTAAAAAGCACTTCTCCTTTCCCTAATTTTCAAAAAACACCAGACCTCGGAGATTGGAAATGTGATTCGTTCGAAATAAGTTTGCACTCTCACAGTCACCAAAAACAAACTGGTAAACTTCTCACACATCAATAAGTGCTATCCGGTTCAATTTGAGTTTATCAATGATAAGAGACTTTTTTATAGATCGAGTTCGAACGGCGTGCTTGCACTGTGGCACCTCTTTGGGGAGAATTTCTTAAATTACCATGGCATGGCATGGTACCTCGCAAATGTCGCAAGCATTAAGAGGGTATAACCACCGCTTTAAATTTTATCCGAAGTTCTCGCCAGGATACGAACGCAGGCGTTCAGCATCAAAGGCGGTCCAAGGCTACAGTGGCACGATTTCGATATCCACATTCAGGGTGAAGTGTCCCCACCCCCTAAAAGATATTAGAGAGTTAAAGAAGGCGCAGGGGAGGGGGCTTGGTTCGACTAGTATAAATATATATGAGAGCTATATCTAATTATGAACCGATTTCTATATATATGGGAGCCATATCCAAATCTGAGCCGATTTTTTTTTCAATTACAGTAGGCTTCATCTCTACGCGAAAAAAAAATTTTTGTGCCAAATTTGAAGGCGATCGGATGAAAAATGCGACCTGTAGTTTATACACAAATTAACATGGACAAACAGACAGATGGACAGACAGAAAGATAGACAGGCGGACATCGCTAAAATTAGCCTTATTGGTAAACTAGCTGCTTTTCACACATTTAGGGCTAGGATGTAAAAAATTTTTGCAATAAGTTAGCAGACGTGTGGAGCTTCTTAAAAATATTAAAAAAATTATGAATCGGTTATTTGAGAAATTCGAGGAATAAAATGTTTCTTATCTAAAGTTGTCAATTTGGGTCGGCTTTAACATATATATGTGAATTAGTCAAATTAGTACTTCGGCAGCATTATTCGCATCTACATTTAGTCCTCTTTACAATATAAAAAAGAAATTAACACCTACTGGAAGAAAAACAAGTAAAAAGTCATTAAGTTCGGCCGGGCCGAACTTTGGATACCCACCACCTCGAGTATATATGAAAACCCAATTTCGGCACAATCCGGAGGAAATTGAATAACTTAAGAACCAAAATTCGGCACGGAATTGAGTGGTCAAATATATATGTCACTATTCAATGTTGTAGAACTAAATATTGGTCATTTTGGCAGATAAATCCAATTATAACCCGATCAGGATATCTGATATCGTGACGCTCAGAAAAACTCACGGTTTCAAATTACAGCGAAATTGGGTTGTAAAAAAAGCTTTTATTGGCTTCAGACCCCTTATTGGCAGATCGGTCTATTTGGCAGCTATGTCTTAATATCTGAACCATATTAAGGTCGGGTGTCAGGACGCTAAAAATAACTCAATGTTTCAAATTTTTGGCCAAATCGGTTTAAAAATAAAGCTTTTATGGGCTTCAGACCCCTTATCGGCAGACCGGTCTATACGGCAGCTATATTTTAGTAAAGTCTGATCTGAACCATATTTAGGTCGGGCGTCAGGACGCTAAAAATAACTCACTGTATCAAATTTTAGCCAAATCCATTAAAAAGTAAAGCTTTAATGGTCTTCAGACCCTTTATCGGCAGATCGGCCTATGTGACAGCTATATCTATATATAGTCCGATCTGTACCATATTCGGGTCGGATATCGGGTCTAGGCCAAATTGTAGAAATATGTCAAGTGGCTTAACTTAGCTCACTTTCGGCGATATCGGACAATAAATGCGCCTTTTATATGCCCAAAGCCTCAAATCGAGTGATCGGTCCATATGGCAGCTATATCCAAATCTAGACCGATCTGAACCAAAGTGAAAAAGGATATCGAAGGGCCTAACACAACTCACTGTCAGCAAAATCGGACAATAAATGCGTTTTTTTTTTTTTTTTGGCGCAAGTCCTTAAATCGAGAGATCGGTCTATATGGCAGCTATGTCCAAATCTGGACCGATTTAGGCCAAATTGAAGAAAAATGTCGAGTGGCTTAACACAACTTACTGTTCCAAATTTTAGCAAAATCGGATAATAAATGTGGCTTTTATGGGCCTAAGACCCCATATCGGAGGATCGGTCTATATGGGGGCTATATCAAGATAAAGTCCGATATAGCCCATCTTCGAACTTAACCTGCTTATGGACAATAAAAGAATCTGTGCAAAGTTTCAGCTCAATATCTCTATTTTTGAAGACTGTAGCGTGATTTCAACAGACAGACGGACGGACATGTCTAGATCGTCTTAGATTTTTACGCTGATCAAGAATATATATACCTTATAGGGTCGGAAATGGATATTTCGATGTGTTGCAAACGGAATGACAAAATGAATATACCCCCATCCTTCGGTGGTGGGTATAATAATAGAACAAGGAACCTAGCAACAACTCAATATTATTTACAACCTTTAAGATTCTCCCAATCGCTCAATTATTTAACACAATTATATTAGTAAGAAAATGTACAGGCAAAGTTTTACCGTAAGAGTACCCGAACACACCTTATGTTTACATTAATCCGCATGGGCCACACAATCATTCGTACACCTACTCTTCATGTCCCGCCGACATGCTAAACACATTGACGAGTGTTTACCTAAATACGCATGACCCAGCCATACAACTATTCACATACACACATTTATTCAAAGGGGCATGCGATCGTCACGACCAGCCAGTCAGCATGCTAGACACATTTGTTTACATACATACGCATGGGCCAGCCACACAGCCTATCACACTTTTAATGGTTTCAGTACAAGTGAAGAACATTCAGTCACATCAATATAAAGGGCATACGGTCAAACATGGTACTCGGCATTTGCTTCATTGGCACTAAAGCTCGTACTGTATGTCGTTATTCGACGTCTACTTTGACAAGACAAGTGGTATATGATTCTCACTTACCTCATTTTGCAATGTGTACTTAGTATCACACCTTTCTGAGAGTGGTCATGAGTCATTGAGCAAACAGAATAGTAAGATGTGTGGCATAGTACGCAGTTAGAAAACCCTAAATATTCCATCACTGAATAACGCGATTCGTTTGCATTCTCACTGACGGATCCATAGGTACAATAGGTTAGGTTTGGTTGAAAAAAGGGTGCCGATATTAATCCGCATCATGCGGATTTCCAAAATTTTTCGATTTGACAACAGTATTCGTTGTTTTTGCATTATTGAAAGCGCCTCCTAAGACAAGAAATGCTACAATTTTATATTCCTTAACAGCGAGAGAACCCTTTAGGGTAGGTGACTAGTTGGTTAAGGGCTGTTTCAGTGGACCCTACTATAGTAAGGGTACTATATAAAGGGTGATTTTTTTGAGGTTAGGATTTTCATGCATTAGTATTTGACAGATCACGTGGGATTTCAGTTCGAACCGAACACTGATTTTGGTAATAAAATTCAATGATTTGCAAGCGTTGCTCGTTAGTAAGTCTATTCATGATGAAATGTCAAAGCATACTGAGCATCTTTCTCTTTGACACCATGAAATGAAATCCCACGTGATCTGTCAAATACTAATGCATGAAAATCCTAACCTCAAAAAAATCACCCTTTACATGCATATTTGCCTTTTCATGAAGGATGACAGATTAATAAGACGGATATCTTTCGCCTTCGTGTGGGGAAACCGTCCTGCTTTTGGATTAAAAAAACCTCTTATTTAAGTCCCAAATGGTTCTGATAGGCTCACATGTCCTGTTTTTTTTTTTTTTTTTTTTTTTTTAAATAATGTGCTGCATGATTCTCGTATTTTTCTTCTCTTATATTTATTGTCCTCCTCATTTGCAAGAAAACTATACCACCCCAGTGATGAATGCATCAATGATTATCCCAAATTAGGACAAAATCCGAGCAAAAGTTTCCTTCGCAATGAAACTCTGGAAAACTTATTGTCGTTATCTAAAGACCAAAAACTTTTCCAGGCAATAAGCACTGATTGCAAATGCAGCCGGAAAAACAATAAAACAAAAGCCCAATTTCAGATGAAAACCTTGTGGTTGCTCGCTCACACAAATAAGAAAAGGATACACCGAAAACTCAGAGCAAACTTAAAAACAAAATCCAAAAAATAAATGGCCAAATGTTAACCTGCCGTAAATATTGGTCGTAGCAAGGTAGAAGACAAAAAAACAGCAATTGCACCGTTCAAAAGTCCCTTCATTTGCGCTGTCGTACATGTGCTTTGCGGCGAAACAAATGTCTGCACTTTGCGATTGCCACGAATTAATTGCAATACTTGATTATCCTAAAAGTTTGCAGTTTATCAAGGACCAGAGAAGTTGCAGATACGCTTGCTACCCACACCACACCGCACCACCTCACTCACAACTTCTTATTAAAGGAGTTTCATGTTTGTTTTCGATTCTGCCTTTGCTGCGGTAAGGATGCTGCCACGCCACGCCTGCGGAACTGCGATCTACAGCCTGAGTTAGAGTTTAAGTGTAGCGTAGTTGGCTTTCAGCTGCGGGCTTCTTCCTTTCGAGCAGATGTTAAATTGGAGGACTACGAAGCATAAGGAAAACTTAGCCAAAGGGGTTAACCAACATTTATTTACATTGTTTGTATGCATGTGCCAGAGAGAGAGAGTTTGTAAATGCATTTAGAACAAATGGCAATAGCAATGTAAAGAAACTAAACAAAATGCAAAGAATATAAAGGCAAAGGAACACCAAGTCACAATACCCATTTGGATCATTAAAACTTCTTAAAAGAAAGCAACACAGAAGATACAGAAGTTGTACTCTAAAATGAATGCACTTTCGAATTTATTTGTTCTTTTTTTTCTCTCTGATTACGCTTTTAAGTTGCATATGGTGTAGGGAATTGCTTGCGATTTAATGCCAGTATGATAGAAACACACACTTTTTTAAAAATGAGAAATGGGTTTTTGATGTTGCAGCAGAGGTTGTCAGATGGTTAATAAAAAACAACTGCAAATCCATGCAAAATTTTAGTCGGCCAAACTAAATGAAACCGAAGTATATCCTCCATCATGGATCGCATTGGTCAGGCTATTTGCCCGGTATCTCTTTAGTGGTAAGCAAAGGATAATGGCTAAGAATTGCTATGCTATTAGAGCTACATCAAGTTATGGACCGATTCGGACCAAACTTGATTTGGATGTTTGAGACCAAAGTAGAAGTCGCTTTGCAAAATTTCAGCCAAATCAGATAAGAATAGGGGCTTACAAAATATAATCGGGAGATCAGTTCTCAAATTGCAAATCCCAGATCCCCCATCTATGTACATGTTTTATTTATTTCATATGTCCCCTAAATCCATGCAAAAATGTTGTGCACCTACCAATACTTGTGGCATCCACAGCAAATTAACTAAAACAAGTAATCCGGTGAAAAGTGCTTAATTTATGCCCCCATATCAGCTTTATCGAAATATTGTCCGATTTGAACCAAATTCCACACGGATATTGAGTGCTATATTAAGTACAAGTCACTGTTCAAATTTGTAGAAAAAAATATTGGTTTTTTGGTAGCCATATCCAAATAAAGACCGATCTGAACCATATACGACTCGGATGTCAAAAAGCCTAACATAAGTCACTGTGTCAAATTTCAGTGAAATCGGATTATAAATGCGCCTTTTATAGGGCCAGGACTTTAAATAGAGATATTGGTCTACATGGCAGCTATTGGTTGTCCAAAAAGTAATTGCGGATTTTTCATATAGTCGGCGTTGACAAATTTTTTCACAGCTTGTGACTCTGTAATTGCATTCTTTCTTCCGTCAGTTATCAGCTGTAACTTTTAGCTTGCTTTAGAAAAAAAGTGTAAAAAAAGTATATTTGATTAAAGTTCATTCTAAGTTTTATTAAAAATGCATTTACTTTCTTTTAAAAAATCCGGAATTACTTTTTGGGCAACCCAATATATTCAAATCTGGACCGATCTGAACCAAATTGTAGAAGGATGTTGAAGGGCCTAACACTACTCACTGTCCAAAATTTAGACGAAATCGGACAGTAAATGCGCCTTTTATGGCCCAAAAACCTAAAACCAAGAGATCGGTCTATATGGCTGCTATATCCAAATCTGGACTGATCTGAGCCAAAGTGAAGAAAGATATCGAAGGGCCTAACACAACTCACTGTCCCAAATTTCAGCAAAATCGGATAATAAATGTGGCTTTTATGGGTCTGAGCCCCTAAATCGGAGGATCGGTCTATATGGCAGCTATATCCAAATCTGGACCGATCTGGACCAAATTAAAGAAGGATGTTAAAGGGACCAACGCAACTCACTGTCCCAAATTTCAGCAAAATCGGATAATAAATGTGGCTTTTATGGGCCTGAGACCCTAAATCGGAGGATCGGTCTATATGGCAGCTATATCCAAATCTAGACCGATCTGTGCCAAATTAACGAAGGATGCTGAAGGGCTTTACACAACTCACTGTCCCAAATTTCAGCAAAATCGGATAATAAATGTGGCTTTTATGGCCCCAAAACCTAAAACCGAGAGATCGCTGTATATGGCAGCTATATCCAAATCTGGACTGATCTGAGCCAAAGAGAAGAAAGATGTCAAAGGGCCTAACACAACTCACTGTCCCAACTTTCAGCCAAATCGGATAATAAATGTGGCTTTTATGGGCCTGAGACGCTAAATCGGAGGATCGGTCTATATGGCAGCTATATCCAAATCTAGACCGATCTGTGCCAAATTAACGAAGGATGTCGAAGGGCCTAACACAACTGCCCCAAATTTCAGCAAAATCGGATAAAAAATGTGGCTTTTATGGGCCTGAGACGCTAAATCGGAGGATCGGTCTATATGGCAGCTATATCCAAATCTAGACCGATCTGTGCCAAATTAACGAAGGATGTCGAAGGGCCTAACACAACTCACTGTCCCAAATTTCAGCAAAATCGGATAATAAATGTGGCTTTTATGGGTCTGAGCCCCTAAATCGGAGGATCGGTCTATATGGCAGCTATATCCAAATCCGGACAGATCTGAGCCAAATTAACGAAGGATGTCGAGGGGCCTAACACAACTCACTGTCCCAAATTTCAGCTAAATCCGATAATAAATGTGACTTTTATGGGCCTAAGACTCTAAATCTAAGGATCGGTCTATATGGCAGCTATATCCAAATCTG
The DNA here is from genome assembly GCF_963082655.1 of Stomoxys calcitrans. Classification (NCBI taxonomy): domain Eukaryota; kingdom Metazoa; phylum Arthropoda; class Insecta; order Diptera; family Muscidae; genus Stomoxys; species Stomoxys calcitrans. Next base: position 152,985,801 of record NC_081555.1, on the reverse strand, counting down.
GACCGATCTGTGCCAAATTAACGAGGGATGTCGAAGGGCCTAACACAACTTACTGCCCCAAATTTCAGCAAAATCGGATAAAAAATGTGGCTTTTATGGGCCTAAGACCCTAAATCGGAGGATCGTTCTATATGGCAGCTATATCCAAATCTGGACCGATCGGGTCCAAATTAAAGAAGAATGTTAAAGGGACCAACGCAACTCACTGTCCCAAAATTCACCAAAATCGGATAATAAATGTGGTTTTTATGGGCCTAAGGCCCTAAATCGGAGGATCCGTCTATATGGCAGCTATACCCAAATCTGGATCGATCTAAGCCAAATCAACGAAGGTTGTCGAAGGGCCTAACGCAACTCACTGTCCCAAATTTCAGCAAAATCGGATAATAAATGTGCTTTTATGGGCCTAAGACCCTAAATCTGAGGATCGGTCTATATGGCAGCTTTATCCAAATCCGGACAGATCTGAGCCAAATTAACGAAGGATGTCGAGGGGCCTAACACAACTCACTGTCCCAAATTTCAGCTAAATCCGATAATAAATGTGACTTTTACGATATTGGATATGGCAGCTATATCCAAATCTGAACCGATCTGGGCCAAATTGGCGAAGGATATCGAAGGGCCTAACGCAACTCACTGTCCCAAATTTCAGCAAAATCGTGTGATAAATGTGGCTTTTACTGGCCTAAGACCCTAAATCGGCAGATCGGACTATATGGGGGCTATATCAAGATATAGTCCGATATAGCCCATCTTCGAACTTAACCTGCTTATGGACGTGACATGTAAATGCGTGAAAAGTTCGGCCGGGCCGAATCTTATATACCCTCCACCATGGATCGCATTTGTCGAGTTCTTTTCGCGACATCTCTTCTTAGGCAAAAAAGGATATAAGAAAAAATTTGCTCTACTATTAGAGCGATATCAAGATATGGTCCGGTTTGGACCACAACTAAATTATATGTTGGAGACCTGTGTAAAATGTCAGCCAATTCGAATAAGAATTGTGCCCTTTGGAGGCTCAAGAAGTAAAATAGAGAGATCGATTTATATGGGAGCTGTATCGGGCTATAGATCGATTCAGACCATAATAAACACGTATGTTGATGGTCATGAGAGAATCCATTGTACAAATTTCAGGCAAATCGGATAATAATTGCGACCTCTAGAGGCTCCAGAAGTCAAGATCCCAGATCGGTTTATATGGCAGGTATATCAGGTTATGAACCTATTTGAACCATACTAGGCACAGTTGTTGGATATCATAACAAAATACCACGTGCAAAATTTCATTTCAATCGGATAAGAATTGCGCACTCTAGAGGCTCAAGCAGTCAAGTCCCCAGATCGGTTTATATGGCAGCTATATGAGGTTAAGTACCGATTTGAACCATACTTGGCACAGTTGTTGGATATCATAACAAAACACGTCGTGCAAAATTTCATTCCAATCGGATAAGAATTGCGCACTCTAGAGGCTCAAGAAGTCAAGACCCAAGATCGGTTTATGGTTATGGACCGATTTGAACCATACTTGGCACAGTTGTTGGATATCATAACAAAACACGTCGTGCAAAATTTCATTCCAATCGGATAAGAATTGCGCACTCTAGAGGCTCAAGAAGTCAAGACCCAAGACCGGTTTATATGGCAGCTATATCAAAACATGGACCGATATGGCCCATTTACAATACCAACCCACCTACTCTAGTAAGAAGTATTTGTGCAAAATTTCAAGCGGCTTGCTTTACTCCTTCGGAAGTTAGCGTGCTTTCGACAGACAGACGGAAGGAAGGACGGACGGTCATGGCTAGATCGACTTAAAATGACATGACGATCAAGAATATATATACTTTATGGGGTCTTAGACGCATATTTCGAGGTGTTACAAACAGAATGACGAAATTAGTATACCCCCCATCCTATGGGGGAGGGTATAAAAATAATCTGTGCAAAGTTTCAGCTCAATATCTCTATTTTTAAAGACTGTAGCGTGATTTCAACAGACAGACGGACGGACAGACCTATGGACATGGCTACATCGTCTTAGATTTCTACGACGATCAAGAATATATATAGTTTCTAGGGTGGGAAATGGATATTTCGATGTGTTGCCAACGGAATGACAAAGTGAATATACCCCCATCGTTCGGTGGTGGGTATAAAAAGGCACATTTTGGAGTAGTATATGGGTTGGTTTGTTGATGGTTGATGCAAATCGTAACATAACTGTGAATAGTGAGCGCTATAGTGAGATGATATCCAATTTTTTGTTGTCTAATATGCAAGATCCTGACTTGCATGGCATGTGTTTTCGGTCAATTGACCGCCTCAAACGTGCGATTTAACGCCTTTAGACTATTTTTTGTGGGACTATGATGAAGCTCATGTATATACAAATAAGCCCGCTTCAATAGCCGCATGGGAAGACAACATTGAAGCATTTATTCGTGAGATACTGGACGAAATGTTTGTGGTGGGTTCTCAGGATTCGACCCGGCCGAACTTAGCACGATTACCTTATTAGTTGTTGCTTTCGTTGTTGTAGGAGAGTATCATTGTTATACTTGGATCTGTTGAATATCCAGAACCAGGAACTCCGCGACTAAGTTGGGTTGTGTCCAAAAGTATCTTGGTCTGAGTTGAGTGGGTCTGCCTAGGCAGTTAAAAGGGTGACGTGTGTCATGTGATCACAATGGGGACACATATCCTGCTCCATGGCAATCCTTGCTATGAAGGAGTTGAGGCGGTTGCAACTGCCAGATAGTAATTGGAGCCAGCATTACCTTGATTTGCCTGGTAGATTAATTTCTTCATTGGCGGGTGGTTGTTCTCCAGGGACCACGTTCACCCGGTATCTATTCGCCGGATCTGCTTCAGTTTCAGCATGAATGTTTTCTAAATCCGCTTGATATGGCTTAATAGTATGTCCATAATGGTATGAGGCGGATTAATAAACGCACCTTCTTTTCAACTTTATAACATTTAAATTTTCAAGAAAAATAACATGAAGATTTAATGATTGATGATAGCAAACCAAAACCAAAGCCATTTGCAAATGAAAAATGTAAACTTTTCCCCATTGATTTCCATAACGTCATAATTAAATATTCACATTTTAAATTTGCCATAAGTTGAAGTTTTTCCTTCTCTCGGTTTGCAATGTTATGTTATGACCTCCCTGCAACATTCACAGTAATGAATAGCTAATGCAGCAGCACAGTTTTTCAACAGCCGTCTGTGACTTCATTATGTTTTTCATTAAAATGTATGCCTGTGCATATGTGTATGGGTGTGTTTGTATGAGCAAGTATGGTTATAAGAGTTTTTGTGTTAAATGCATTTTCATATGAATTCATTGATTCTAATGGCGGTCATTGTGGTTCGGCTGTTTGCATATACTTCGTGGTCGGCAGCAACGACAAATTGGTAAGTGTGGGTATATGCATGTGTGCGTGTGTGTGCGTGCATTTATGTGGGAGTGATTATGCACTCAGTAAACTATCGTTAGGGACGGACATTCTTGCCTGGAATCACACACACACACACACACACAAGCAGTCACATACACTTGGCATTATTCACATTTTTATCCACGAAATGCACAATTAAATGTTATTTAAACAAAGTGGTCGGTTAGAAGAGTGTATTAGCGCTGTTAAAAAAAAAACCTCAACCATAACAAAAACTTGCAAATAATAACAGTCGGTGATTTAAAATTTAATCAACAAAGCAACATATTGCCTGTAGCCATATAATTATAGGCAATTTACATAATTAGAGAAGGGAATACCATAATGAGTGTTTTTCATGGCAAAGCAAATATGGGCCTTCAATACACATAACATAAACGCAAACACAAGACAAAAACAAATAATATGGCATAATGTCTGCGAATAATTGAAATTTAGAGAATTTGCTGTTAGATTTTCAATAGCAGATTAAATTTTAAGTGGTAAACATTAGGGAAAAGTTTGAATGCATTCAATGGGACTGCTTTTGCAAACTGCAAATAGAAAATTATTTACTATTATTTATAATAGAAAATCATGTGTAAAGGAAAAATCAGCAAAACAAAAATAACATAAAAATAATCACACGAAATCAAGCTTAAAAAGTAAGAACTTTAAAAAAGCCGGGCCGACCCTTACTTAACCACCACTTAATCAGGAATTGGTTGCAGTTTCTATGGCCTCAAGAAGTAATATCGCTGTACTGGTATTTAAAGGATCCTATGTCGGTATATAATCTGATTCAGATCTTACTTTACACAGAGTCGTAGCTAAAGTCTTAGTGTCAAATTTAAATCAATTCAGGTGAAAATTACGTCCTTTAGGAACTCAAAAATTCCAAACCGGGGATTGGTTTATATGGGGGATATATCTGTATATAGACCGATTTGGATCATATTTGGCACAGTTGTTGAAGACCATGCCAGACATTTCAGGTACATTAGACTGAGAATAGGAAGGTTACTTCAGCTTATTGACGGATTCTGATCATACTTTGCACCGATGTTGAAAGTCAGATCAGAAGTTTTTGTGCCAATTTAGACTTGTATAGTCTATAGGCATTAAATCGCTCAAGTCTTTACAGACAAGGACTCTTCAATTGACGCCTTGGAAGACAAAATATGTGAAATACCGGCCTAAATGTTGCGAAGAGTATGCCAAAATTGGACTAAGCGGATGAAACATTTAAGGCGCAGTCATAGTCAACATTTGCATGAAATAATCTTCAAACATTAAATAATATAGACCGTACTATCGGGTCAAATATAGGTTTCATGCATTTTCTGAATTTTTATGGGTTTTTTTAACTTTCTTATAGTTCTTTAAAAATAAACCTTTATATCCGTACTAGCCGAACCGGGCCCGCTCCGCTGCGTCTTCTTTAACTCTCTAATATCTTTTAACGGTGCGGATACTTTGCCCTGAATTTGAATATAGAATTCGTGCCATTGTGTTGGGTTGCCCAAAAAGTAATTGCGGATTTTTCATATAGTCGGCGTTGACAAATTTTTTCACAGCTTGTGACTCTGTAATTGCATTCTTTCTTCTGTCAGTTATCAGCTATTACTTTTAGCTTGCTTTGGAGAAAAAAGTGTAAAAAAAGTATATTTGATTAAAGTTCATTCTAAGTTTTATTAAAAATGCATTTACTTTCTTTTAAAAAATCCGCAATTACTTTTTGGGCAACCCATAGCATTTGTCCGCCTATGACGCTGAATTGTCGTGATTGGTCTATATATCCATTTGGCGGGTTTTGGGCCGCCCCCGAGGTACCAGACTAAAACAATAGAAACCATGTTTTGTTTTTTGGTTGCGGTAGGATACGTTAGGTTAGGTTGAAAAGAGGGTGCAAATATTAATCTGCTCCATGCCATTATAGACATACACTTAAGCCAGTAATCGGCTTTTTGTGTGCTCTAACAACTACAAAGTAACCTCGAAGAAGAAAATTTTAATTTTTAGGAAATGCACCAACGTCTCATCATCTTCCCCAAAATACCCTACACATGCTTTCACTTGCCGCACCGATTTTGCATAAGAGAGCTCGTAGTCTTATGTGTCCCGTGATGGCACCAAAAGCTATACTGACCACCTTCTTAATTCCTTTCAGTAATAGCCTCGTCTTCTCATGATCCAGATCACCCCATAACATTTTCGCCGTCCTAACGACTGTTTCGCTATTCCACAGTGTTACATGTTACAGTGCGTTTGTCGCCCAAGCGCTTAAATTGGACTGCGTCGACCCGAAAGGCTTCGGGTTAACCAAGCTTATTGACGGCATTCTTCTGGCCTTCTGTGCCAAATCGTCCGCACTTTCATTCCCCCCTACTCCGTTATGCCCCGGTACCCAAACGATGCGGCTTGTGCCATCCTCAGAGAGGGCTTTAATCTCCTTCTTATACTCCTTGGTGTGGACTAAATTCTTGTAACAAATTCCAAATATCTTTCGTTTGATACCCATATTGTCTCAATCGGTATATATGTCCTATTGAGGGGTTTTGTGGGGTGGGGAGGCGCCAAACACCAAATTCGTACCCTACTCTTAAATACCTTTCATTTGATACCCATATTGTCCCAATCACCACATGTCCATTCGTGTGGGTTTTGGGATGGGGCGTCCCCCCAGGTTACTTGACCCCAAAATTGCTTACCAATTTCGTGTTTTTGGGGTACCATAATGTGGCGTACAAAATTTCGCTTAAATTGGTGCACGGATCTCCGAGATCTGGCGTTTTTGAAAATTGGGGTATGGGGGAGGGTCCGCCCCCCCCTTCGGATATCAAAAAATATAGTACCCTATTTTCACCGGGGGATCAAACTCTACCATCTGTGAAAATTTGATAAAAATCAGTTCAGCCAGCTTTGAGTCTATACGGATCAGACAAACAAAGTAAGAAACAAACAAACAAAGCGCAAAAATTTAATTTTTATACCTACCACCGAAGGATGGGGGTATATTTATTTTGTCATTCTGTTTGCAACACATCGAAATATCCATTTCCAACCCATAATGTATATATTCTTGATTAGCGTAAAAATCTAAGACGATCTAGACATGTCCGTCCGTCTATCTGTTGAAATCACGCTAAAGTCTTTAAAAATGAAGATATTGAGCTGAAACTTTGCACAGATTCTTTCTATCAATATAGACAGATTTCTAGATTTAAGGTTTTTTGCCCATAAAAAGGCGCATTTATTATCCGATGTCGCTGAAATTTGGGATAGTGTGTTAGGCTAAGCCCCTCGACATTCCTGGGAAATATGGCACAAAACGGTACAGATTTCAATATAGCTGTCATATAGGCTGATCTCTCGGTTTTATGTTTTGGGGCCATAAAAGCCGCATTTATTGTCCGATGTCTCTTGAGACAGTGAGTTTAATTAGGCTCTTCGACGCCCTTCTTTAATTTGGCCCAGATCGGTTCAGATTTGAATATAGCAGTCATATAGACCGATCTCTCGATTTAAGGTTTTCGGCCCCTTAAAAGTCGCATTTATCCGGTCCGGTCCGGTTTCGCCGAAATTTGGGACAGTGAATTGTGTTAGGCTCTTCGACATTTCTCTGCAACTTGGCTCAAATCGGTCCAGATTTGGATATAGCTGTCATGTAGACCAACATCCCGAATTAAAATCTTGGCCCCATAAAAGGAGCATTTATAATCCGCTTTCACTAAAATTTGACGCAGTGACTTATGTTATGCATTTCGACATCTGTGTCGTATATGGTTCAGATCGGTTTATTTTTAAATATATTGGGTTGCCCAAAAAGTAATTGCGGATTTTTCATATAGTCGGCGTTGACAAATTTTTTTCACAGCTTGTGACTCTGTAATTGCATTCTTTCTTCTGTTAGTTATCAGCTGTTACTTTTAACTTGCTTTAGAAAAAAGTGTAAAAAAAGTATATTTGATTAAAGTTCATTCTAAGTTTTACTAATTATGCATTTACTTTCTTTTAAAAAATCCGCAATTACTTTTTGGGCAACCCAATAGCTACTGTACTTATTAGTATATGGTCCAAATTGGAACATATTTCGATAAAACTGCTATGGGACATTAGGTATGTAATTTTCACCGGATTTTTGTGAAAGGTTGTTTACATATATACCCGAGGTGGTGGGTATCCAAAGTTCGGCCCGGCCGAACTTAGCGCCTTTTTACTTGTTGTAGAATAGAAGAATTATATCTGTATATAGGTTCAGGTTCCAAGAAGCTTCTTACAAGTAACAGATCCAAATTTCAAAGAAATCGAGCAATAAATGCAGCTTTTATATGCTTCAGACCCCACATCGGCAGATAGATCTATATAGCAGTTATATCTAAATAGGGTCCGATTTAGACCATCTACATCTCATTCCGAATCACTGTTTTAAATTGCAGCCAAATCGGTAATAAATGCGGAATTTATGGGCCTAAGAACCTGAATCTGCAGAAAGATCTGATCTATATGGCATATTCATTTATGGTCAGATCTGGACTGGAGTCTTAGAACAACTCACAGTTCTAAATTTCAGTGACATTGGAAAATAAATGCTCATTTTATGGACCTAAGGCCCAAATTCAGCAGATTGATCTATAAGGCAGCTATATCCAAATAAAGTCCGACTTGGTCCATTCCACTACAGTTATCGGGTGTATCACCCAGTCCCGCCATCAGCATAACCTTCAATTTACTACTCATCGGCATGTATTCGAAACGAACTTTGTATTTCACATTAAAATCTGGTCAGAAGTTTTGCAATACTACCTCCAAACACTCCACTCACATACTACATATGCTGGCAGTCCTGTTGCTTTTGGAAATGTTAAGCCAAATATCCGGAAGAATGTTTTAAGGCTATTTGTATTGCCATACGGGGACTCTAAAGAACCATACACTCACGCACCCACTTCTCATGGCACAAAAAGAAAGTGATGAACGAAAATATACACAATGTACCTTTGTGTGGAATACAAATTTACATCCCCACTTGGGGTCCTAGCATTGCACTGAGTTGTGTTCTTTCAAAGGGGGGAGAGAGAAAGCGAATAACTTAGAAAATCGGTATTTGGTGTTTAAACGCAAAAGTTTTCGCCACACAATACCCTTTGGTTTATGACTGTTCACCATACATGTAGTGACAGCATGTGTATGTCGAGAAACATGTGTGTTGAACAAATATTCAAATTTGTTGCTTGAACACTTGCTGTAGTTGAGGTGTAGAGAAGATGGAAAATGAGAGGTGGTTTCTTTTTCACACTTTTTCGTATTCGAGAGCAAAGCAATGCCAGTAACAGTAGTACAAGTACCAGTAGCTTTGTTTCTAACGCCACACATTTTACAGATTAAATCCTTGATATCCTTTCGTTTTGTCCTGATTCCGATAATCCTTCGAAGCACAGAAATTGTTCATTGTGGTTGAGCAAACTACAACATGTTCTTGCTGTGACTATTCCCGTTTTGTTGTATTCTTCTTTTGTGCGTTTCATACTCAGTAATTAAATCGAGAACTCTGTTTCAATTTAAGGCGGGAATTTAAATCATTTTAATGTTAGAATTATTTAAAGGGAGCATTTATAAGTAAGGGATGCCATAAAGCCGTAATGGACAAAATAGCTTTCACATAAGGCATGCAGTAACATCCGTTAAATGCCCCCCACAATTTCTAAAAAATATCTTACCCTGTACGATGTGATTTTTTTTAAGTCTGCCAAATTCTCTTATGAACAAGCTAAACACGTGACCCATAAATTCCCTTGTCACCTCCAAAAAGGCCTCTTCCCCAAGCACATGCATGCAAAGCAGCAAAAATTGCAAATAAAATAGTTTGCAACACTCATTCGCAGTTGACCACACTGACCAAAATGTCAGTTTGCTGTTGCGGGTTATGCTGTCCGTAAACATTTTTGACATCGCCATCGCCCACGGAGGCACATTAAAGTGAGTACAGTATGGGCTCAAGGGTTTCATAGAGGCCTTAAAAATACAACTAAAATAATGTTACAAGGATCATACATCTATCTCTGCAACACAAAAGGAGCTAAGAAGAAAATTTTACCAAATTCATTCAAATTGCTAAGTTTCTCATTAACATTCCATTTAGGAAGAGATGAAAACTTCTCACATATCATTGAATGCTGTCCGATTGAAGTTTAAGTTCAATGATAAGGGGCCTCGTTTTTATAGCGAAGTCCAAACGGCGTGCAGCAGTGCGACACCTCTTTGTGAATACGTTTTTACATAGCTGCTATACCTAATGGTACAGTACCTCATCAATACCGCCAGCCTTAGTAACGGATAATCACGGCTGAACATTTTTATATACTCCACCACACGATGGAGGTATACTAATTTCGTCATTCTGTTTATAACTCCTCGAAATATAGGTCAAGGACCCCATAATGTATATATATTCCTGATCGTCATGACGTTTTAAGTCGATCTAGCCATGTCCGTCCGTCTGTCCGTCCGTCCGTCTGTCCGTCCGTCCTTTTGTCTGTCAAAAGCACGCTAACTTTCGAAGGAGTAAAGCTAGCCGCTTGAAATTTTGCAAAAATACTTCCAATTAGTGTAGGTCGGTTGGGATTGTAAATGGGCTATATCGGTCCACGTTTTGATATGATTGCTATATAAACCGATCTGGGATCTTGACTTCTTGAGCCGCTAGAGGGCACGATTCTTATACGATTTGGCTGAAATTTTGCATGATGTGTTTTATTATGACTTCCAACAACTGTGCTGAGTATGGTTCAAATCGGTTCATAACCTGATATAGCTCCCATATAAACCGAGCTTGGGTCTTGACTTCTTGAGCCTCTATAGTGCGCAATTCTTATCCGATTGGAATGAAATTTCGCACGACGTGTTTTGTCATGATATCCAACAACTATGCCAAGAATGGTTCAAATCGGTCTATAACCTGATATAGCTCCCATACAAACCGATCTTGGGTCTTGACTTCTTGAGCCTCTATAGTGCGCAATTCTTATCCGATTGGAATGAAATTTCGCACGACGTGTTTTGTCATGATATCCAACAATTATGCCAAGAATGGTTCAAATCGGTTCATAACCTGATATAGCTCCCATATAAACCGATCTTGGGTCTTGACTTCTTGAGCCTCTATAGTGCGCAATTCTTATCCGATTGGAATGAAATTTCGCACGACGTGTTTTGCCATGATATCCAACAACAGTGCCAATAATGGTTCAAATCGGTTCATAACCTGATATAGCTGCCATATAAACCGATCTTGGGTCTTGACTTCTTGAGCCTCTAGAGTGTACAATTCTTGTCCGATTGGAATGAAATTTTGCACGACGTGTTTTGTTATAATATCCAACAACTATGCCAAGAATGGTTCAAATCGCTCTATAACCTGATATAGCTGTCATATAAACCGATCTTGGGTCTTGACTTCTTGAGCCTCTAGAGTGCGCAATTCTTGTCCAATTGGAATGAAATTTCGCACGACGTGTTTTGTCATGATATCCAACAACTATTAAGAATGGTGCAAATCGTTCTATAACCTGATATAGCTGTCATATAAACCGATCTTGGGTCTTGAATTTTTGAGCCTCTATAGTGCGCAATTCTTATCCGATTGGAATGAAATTTTGCATGACGTGTTTTGTTATAATATCCAACAACTATGCCAAGAATGGTTCAAATCGCTCTATAACCTGATATAGCTGTCATATAAACCGATCTTGGGTCTTGACTTCTTGAGCCTCTAGAGTGTGCAATTCTTGTCCGATTGGAATGAAATTTCGCACGACGTGTTTTGTCATGATATCCAACAACTATGCTAAGAATGGTGCAAATCGTTCTATAACCTGATATAGCTGTCATATAAACCGATCTTGGGTCTTGAATTTTTGAGCCTCTATAGTGCGCAACTCTTATCCGATTGGAATGAAATTTTGCACGACGTATTTTGTTATTATATCCAACAACTGTGCCAAGTATGGTGCAAATCGGTTCATAACCTGATATAGCTGCCATATAAACCGATCTTGGGTCTTGACTTCTTGAGCCTCTAGAGTGTGCAATTCTTGTCTGATTGAAATGAAATTTTGCACGACGTGTTTTGTCATGATATCCAACAACTATGCCAAGAATGGTTCAAATCGGTCTATAACCTGATATAGCTGCCATATAAACCGATCTTGGGTCTTGACTTCTTGAGCCTCTAGAGTGCGCAATCCTTATCCGATTGAAATGAAATTTTGCACGACGTATTTTGTTATTATATCCAACAACTGTGCCAAGTATGGTGCAAATCGGTTTATAACCTGATATAGCTGTCATATAAACCGATCTGGGATTTCGACTTCTTGATCCTCTAGAGGGCGCAATTCTTATCCGATTGGAATGAAATTTCGCACGACGTGTTTTGTCATGATATTCAACAGCTGTGTCAAGTATGGTTTAAATCGGTTTATAACCTGATATAGCTCCCATATAAACCGATCTGGGATTTCGACTTCTTGATCCTCTAGAGGGCGCAAGTATTATCCGATTTAGCTTAAATTTTGTACAATAGCTTCTCTTATGACCTTTAACATACCTGTTGAAAATGGCATGAATCGGCTTATAGCCTAATGCAGCTTCACTATAAACCGATCTCCCTATATGACTTCTTCAGCCCCTAACGTGCGCAATTATTACTAGATTTGGCTGAAAATTTACACAATGACTGCTACTATGATCTCCAATATGTACTTCAATTATGGTCCGAAATGAACCATTACTTGATATTGTTCCAATAACATAGCAATTCTTTTCTTTTATCCTTTCTTTGCTTAAAATGAGATACCGTGGCAAGAGCTCGACAAATGCGATCCATGGTGGAGGGTATATAAGAACTTCAGATTTGCGTCCTTTAGAGGCTCAAGAAGTAAAATAGAGAGCTCGTTTATATGGGAGCTATATCAGGCTATAGACCGGTTCAGACCATTTACACGTATGTTGGAAGCCATGGACGAATCCGTTGCACAAAATTTCAGCCAAATCGCATCATAATTGCGACCTCTAGCGGCTCAAGAAGTCAACATCCCAGATCGGTTTATATGGCAATTATAGCAGGTTATGATCCGATTTAAACCATATTGGGCACAGTTATTGAAAGTATTGTTTTTTATTATTGGGTTGCCCAAAAAGTAATTGCGGATTTTTTAAAAGAAAGTAAATGCATTTTTAATGAAGCTTAGAATGAACTTTAATCAAATATACTTTTCTTACACTTTTTTTCTAAAGCATGCTAAAAGTAACAGCTGATAACTGACAGAAGAAAGAATGCAATTACAGAGTCACAAGCTGTGAAAAAATTTGTCAACGTCGACTATATGAAAATTCCGCAATTACTTCTTGGGCAACCCAATAAAAAAAAACACGTCAAGCAAAATTTCAGCTAAATCGGATAAGAATTGAGCCCTCCAGAGGCTCAAGAAGTCAAGATTCAATATCGGATAACATGGCAGCTATGTGAGGTTATGAACCGATTCGAACCATACTTACCACATAAGTTGGAAATCATTGCCAAACACCTCGTGCTAAATTTTACACAAACCGGATAAGAACTGCGCCCTCTAGTGGCTCAAAAGTTCAAGATCCAATATCGGTTTAAATGGCAGCATGGAAACATGGACCGGTATGTCCGATTCACAATCCCAACCGACCTACACTAATAAGAAGTATTTGTGCAAAATTTCAAACTTCTAGCTTTACTCCTTTGAAAGTTACAGTAATTTCGAGAGATGAACAGATGGACGGACTGACGGACGGAAATGGCTAGATCAAATTAAAATGTCATGACGATCAAAAATATATATACTTTATGGGGTCTTAGACGAATTTTTCGAGGAGTAACAAACGGAATGACGAAGTAAGTATACCCCCATCCTATGGTGAAGGGTATAAAAATAGAACAAGTAAAAGCATGCCAAGTTCGTCCGGGATTCGGCCCGTTTCTCAAGTTCTTGAAATGACTTTATCAATATATATATGAGCTACATCAACTTATTGGCCAATTTGGACCATATTTGTTATGGCTGTTAGAAGTCATAGAAAAATATTACCTCCAAAATTTCAGGCGGATGCAGTGGGTACCCAAGATTTGGCCCGCCCGAACTTAGCACGCTTTTTCTTGTTTGAACTTAAAGGTTTTTAATTTTTTTTTAAAGAAAATTTCTTTAGAGAAATTTATAGACATTTTTTCCTATGAATCTCGGGAAAATTTTATTATATTTTGTAAGAAATTTTTGTTAAAAATTTCATTTAAGTTTTAGTCTGAGGAAGAAATTTTAGATTTCACTAAAATATGATCGGTTGTTAATATTCCACACAATTTTTCCCTTTTTTAAACAGCTTCACCCAGCGGCTTTAAAATAATTTCATGGACTTGCACATGCGGCGGTGTTGAAAGGGCATACATTATGGCAGCTGCAACATCTTTAGGTTCCAGAATGCAGTCACCCACTGCAGTTTTCAACTGTTCGGGTATCATTTCGGTAGCCACCAAACCAGGACTGATACTCTGATCAAGAAGAACATTTATTTAATAAATCAATTATCAAAGTTGAGTTATCTTTTTTTGTAACATACTGTAATTTTAATTTTGGTATCCAATCCTCTGAATTCCTGCCTTAGAATTTCCGTCATGGCTGTAACAGCATATTTCGAAGGACAATACATATTCAAATCGGGCAATGGTTTATTATGGAAAACCTTATGACCCAACACACTGTTGATCACAAAAACGTGACCTGCGACATTGCGCTCTCTCATCGATTGAAAAGCCTTTTGGGTGCAATGAACAATGCCCATAACATTTGTTTGTAATATCTGTTGCAGTTCCTGGACCTCCATGGTGAGCAATTGGCCCCATGCTGTGGTACCGGCACAATTTATCAAAACATCCACGCCACCAAATTTTTCTATGATTGTCTTGTATGTGGCATTTACACATTCTGCATCACAGACGTAGCAAGTTAGAGGAGTGAAACGACTTTGTTTTTCCTCAGGCAGCTGATTTCGAATTGCTTCCAATTTGTCAAGTCTTCTAGCCAAGCCAATCACCTGTAGCCCTTGTTGTACCAATTCTAAGGCAATGGCTGCACCAATACCCGAGCTGGCTCCCGTAACTACTGCCACCTTATCATGCCAACGCTCCATTGTCACTCAGCGTTGGTGCTTGTCGTCTAACTGTGGTGAAGCTCTATGAAAAACAAAATTCTTGAAATGTTTTTTTTAAGTTAAATAAGTGTTTAAACATTCTAGCAAATATTGAAAATATCAAAACAATACACAAAGTAATTAAAACAAGTAAGTTCGCCCGGGCCGAATCTTATATACCCTCTACCATGGATCGCATTTGTCGAGTTCTTTTCCCGGCATCTCTCCTAAGGCAAGAAAGGATATAAGAAAAGATTTGCTCTGCTATGAGAGTGATATCAAGATATGGTCCGGTTTGGACCACAATAAAATTATATGTTGGGGACCTGTGTAAAATGTCAGCCAATTAATATTCCGCCCTTTGGGGGCTCAAGAAGTAAACTAGAGAGATCGATTTATATGGGAGCTGTATCGGGCTATAGACCGATACAGACCTTAATAAACACGTATATTTATGGTCATGAGAGGATCTGTCGCACAAAATTTCAGGCAAATCGGATAATAATTGCGACCTCTAGAGGCTCAAGAAGTCAAGATCCCAGATCGGTTTATATGACAGCTATATCAGGTTATGAATCCATTTGAACCTTATTTGACACAGTTGTTGAAAGTAAGAATAAAATAGGTCATGCAAAATTTCAACCAATTCGGATAGGAATTGCGCCCCCTAGAAGCTCAAGAAGTCAAGTCCACAGAACTGTTTATATGACAGCTATATCAGGTTATGGACCGATTTAATCCATACTTGACACAGTTTCTGGATACCATAACAAAACACGTCGTGCAAAATTTCATTCCAATCGGATAAGAATTGCGCCCAATAGAGGCTCAAGAAGTCAAGACCCAAGATCGGTTTATATGAGAGCTACATCAGGTTATAGACCGATTTAAACCATACTTGGCACAGTTGTTGGACATAATAACAAAACACGTCGTGCAAAATTTCATTCCAATCGGATAAGAATTGCGCCCTCTAGAAGCTCAAGAAGTCAAGACCCAAGATCGGTTTATATGGCAGCTATATCAGGTTATGGACCGATTTAAACCATACTTGGCACAGTTGTTGGATATCATAACAAAGCACTTCGTGCAAAATTTCACTCCAATCGGATAAGAATTGCGCACTCTAGAGGCTCAAGAAGTCAAGACCCAAGATCGGTTTATATGGCAGCTATATCAAAATATAGACCGATATGGTCCATTTACAATACCCACTGACCTACACTAATAAGAAGTATTTGTGCAAAATTTCAAGCGGCTAGCTTTACTCCTTCGGAAGTTAGCATGATTTCGACAGACGGACGGACGGACGGACAGACAGACGGACGGACGGATGGACGGACGGACCAGCATGGTTATATCATATCCAAATTTCCTCGAAATCCGGTGATATTTTTAAACCCAAGAAGATTATTCGGTAGATCGATGGATCGGTAGATATATAGATTCTTTATGGGCTTAAACGTCATGACACCTCCAGTCAAATATGGATGATCTTGACCATACTATGCAAAGATATCAAAAATGTTCAAAATTTCCTAGCGATTGATTATTTTGTGGCATGCTTGTGACATTCTCGGTCTGTTAAGCACATTCTCTGCCTTTTTTTGTCTTCCCAATATAATTTTAGAAATGTTGTACCAACTCAAAATTGTTGTATGCTAGTGTAATGATAGGTATTGAAATACAGATAAAACTAATTATTTCCATTTGAAGACATGTGGGTAAACACAAGTGTTTAATCCAATTTCTATAGGCATTACTGTTTATATCTCTTATGTGTCAGCCATTTACGAGCGTACATAACAGGGCTCGAGTTTTTGAACCTTGAAAAAAAATATCAATATTCAAATTATTGGGTTGCCCAAAAAGTAATTGCAAATTTTTCATATAGTCGGCGTTGACAAATTTTTTTACAGCTTGTGACTCTGAGATTGCATTCTTTCTTCTGTCAGTTATCGGCTGTTACTTTTAGCTTGCTTTAGAAAAAAAGTGTAAAAAAGTTTATTTGATTAAATTTCATTCTAAGTTTTATTAAAAATGCATTTACTTTCTTTTAAAAAATCCGCAATTACTTTTTGGGCAACCCATAAATTGAATTAGAAATGAGAAATAGGTCGCAGAGTGATATGCAATTCAAAGGCAAGCTTTAAACAAATAACAAACGCGTTAACTTTAGTTGCGCCGGCATCTTCTTATATATAAAAATGAATTTGTGTTTGTTTGTCGGTTTGTTTGTTTGTATTTATGTTTGTGTGTTTGTTTGTTTGTGTGTTCCTCATAGACTCAAAAATGGCTGAACCGACTTTCTTGAAATTTTCACAGATGGTGCATAATTATTCCGTGGTGGAAAAAATGTACAACATTATTTGATATCTGAAGGGGGGCGGACCCTCCCCCTTGCCCTAATTTTCGGAAACGCACGATCTCGGAGATGGGTGGTGTGATTCAAACGAAATTTGAGGTGATCTCTTATAGTAACCTAAAAATAAAAATTTGGTAACCAAATTTTCGAAGGCGTAATAAGAATATATATATAGACCAATGTTGTCTTGGCATAGGCGGAGCGATAAGGACCACGTCCACAAGGGCACTGGAGACTATTCTAGATATCCGACCCATTGACATACAGACTAAGTGTGAGGCCACAGCCACTGCGGCTATGAGACTTAAGGCGATGGGGGGATGGGAGTAGCTCATACCATCGCAATATAATCGAGGCGACGATAGGAAACCTGGAAGGAAGGGAAGAGTTTTCCGATCGGATACCTGAGTTGAACCATGAAGTCGTGTGCGACACACTGCTGCCATCGGCACAGTCTTGAATTGACGGAACCCTAGTATTGCCATCTGGTAGATCATGTTACACGAATGGATCAAAGCTAGAGGACAGAGTGGGCCTGGGGTGTTTACATTGAGAATACAGAGACTGAGATCTGTTTTAGATTGCCAGACCATAATATGGTGCTGCAGATGGAGATCCGAGCCATCATGGAATGCGTGAAGTGGTGTGGTGCTAACGTGAGGACGACGAGTGTGAGCAACTATACGGACAGTAAAATTGTAATAAGGGCAATAACAACTAGGACGGTAAGGTCACGAAAAGTCTTTCTGTGTATAAAGGAGATTAACGCCTACTCTGAGGATGGCAAAATCCTCATCGTTTGGGTGCCGGGCCATAACGGAGTAAGGGGAAATGAAAGGGCAGACGATTGGGCGATGAAGGCCAGAGGACTGCCGTCAATAAACTTGGTTAACCCGAAGTCCGTGTCAAGGGAGTGGGCGACGAATGCGCATGCAACATTGTGGAACAGCGAAACGGTCGGTAGGATGGGGAAAATCCTATGGGGGGATCCAGATCGTGAAAAGACGAGGCTATTACCAGTAGAAGGGGGTCAGTATGGCTATTGGTATCATAACGGGACACATAGGACTACGAGCTCACTTAAGTAAAATCGGTGCGGCAAGTGATAGCATGTGTAGGGCATGCGAGGAAGATGATGAGACGCTGGAGCATTTCCTATATCATTTTCCGGCTTTTGCGTCCAACAGATACCGACATGACAGACATGAACCAACTTTGGGGTGTGGTATTGAAAACATTCAAGGATCTTGTAAGTAGCACGGAATTCCTAACTTAAAATTTTCTTTTTAGAGGTTATTTTGTAGTTTTTAGAGCGCACAACAAGCCGATTACTGGCTAAGGTGTATGTCCATAGTGGCATGGGGCGGATTAATATCTGCACCCTCTTTTCGATCTAACCTAACCCTAACCCAATAGACCAATTTCGACAATATGGGTCTCAAATGAAAGGCATTTAAGATTAGAAAACATATCTGGTATCCAATTGTCGGACGAAGTGCTTGGGGTACCACCCCAAACACTCCTAAATTAGACATATGTACCGCCCATAGCAATATGGGACTCGACTGAAAGGTATTTGCGAGTAGAATTCGATTGTGATATCCAAATGTGGGACCACGTTGCTAGGGGTCCCCTAGCACCCCCAAACAGGACTTATTTAGTGACCATGGAAATATGGGTCTTAAATAAAAGGTATTTGAGTGTAGAATTGGAATCTGATATCCAAATATGGGACCAAGTGTTTGGGGGCACCCTCTCCTCAAAAACCTCCTCCAAAGGGGACAAATTTACGTCAATAGCAATATGGGGCTCAAATGAAAGGTCTTTGGGAGTAAAGCACAAATCTGATATTAATATTCAGGAAAAAGTGTCTACAGGGTCACCTAACACCCATAACACCACCAAAAAAGGGCGTATTTGTTGACCATTGCAATAGACTCTGATACATATTTTCAGGGCCAAGTCACTGAGTGGCCGCCCCATCACCCAAAACACCTCCCAAACAGGACATATTTAGCGACCATTGCAATATGGGGCTCAAATTAGAGGTATTTGGGAGAAGATCACGAATCTGATATCAAAACTCGGGAACATTCCACCCCAATAACAGACCCCAAGTAGGACGTATTTGCTCACAATGACAATATATTGGGTTGCCC
Organism: Stomoxys calcitrans; assembly: GCF_963082655.1. NCBI lineage: Eukaryota > Metazoa > Arthropoda > Insecta > Diptera > Muscidae > Stomoxys > Stomoxys calcitrans. Next base: position 152,966,608 of record NC_081555.1, on the reverse strand, counting down.
AAAAAGTAATTGCGGATTTTTCATATAGTCGGCGTTGACAAATTTTTTCACAGCTTGTGACTCTGTAACTGCATTCTTTCTTCTGTCAGTTATCAGCTGTTACTTTTAGCTTGCTTTAGGAAAAAAGTGTAAAAAAAGTATATTTGATTAAAGTTCATTCTAAGTTTTATTAAAAATGCATTTGCTTTCTTTTAAAAAATCCGCAATTACTTTTTGGGCAACCATAGATTTTAAAGAGAGAGGAGCCCGACATTGATAGTTTTTAAGAGCCATACCCCAAACCCTACATATTTGTTGACTTTTCTAATAAGGATTTAAATGAAAGGTATTTGAGACTAGAAAACGAATTTGATATCTTATATTGAGGCCAATGGGGTTCAAATAAATGATATTCGAGAGTAAAACACTATGCTGATATATTTTCAGAGCTAAGCGTTTGTGGGACCACCCCACTCCCCTAACTCGAACATATTTGCCTACCATGTCAATGTGGGGCTTAAATGACAGGTATTAGGGAGGAGAGCTCGAAATTGATACCCACTTTTTGGATCAAATTTCTGGGGGTCTACCCCTTTCCCAAAACTGCTACTATTCACTGACCATCTGATATCCAAATGTGGGACTATGTATTTGGGGCACCGCCCCTTCCTCAAAACATCTCCCAAAGAGTTGACTGACCATGAAAGGTATTTGAGATTAGAAAACGTATTTGAAAACCAATTTTTAGGCCAAGTGTTTGGTGAGGCGTCCCATCACATAAACTCCCTTTAAACCAATGGCAATATGGGGTTTAAATAATTGTCATTTGAAAGTAGAGCACGATGCTGACATTTTTTTTCAGAGCTAAATGTTTGGGGGACCATCTCACCCCCCCCAAAACACCCCTAAATCGGATAAACATGTTGGCCGATCATGCCAATATAGGGCTGAAATGAAAGGTATTTGGGTGTAGAGCACGAAATTCATACCCACTTTTGGGACCACGCTTCTGGTCCCAATTACCACCGTGGGGCCAATTATCACCGTGGGGGCAATATGGGACTGAAATGAAATGTATTTGGGTGTAGAGCACGAAATTCATACCCACTTTCGGGAGCACGCTTCTGGGGATCCATACCACTCCCTAAACCCACCAATTGCCACCGTGGGGGCATTCCCTCTCACAGAATCCCCATGAGAATATCAGGCTCATATAAAGTCTTTTAAGAATGGAGTACATCTAACATCCAAACTTTAACGACCCTTAACCCTTCGAGCGAATTCATAGACTTATAAAAATCATATGGGATTCAGACAAAGGCATTTAAAATGTTGTACTGTTAGAGAGCTGTTTAATTGCCGAATAAATATTCAAAGGATAATTGTGTTCCATATAAAGTAAAAGAAGTCGCAACGGAGCTGGCCCTGTTCAGCTAGTATGGAGATAAAAGAAAGTTTTTAGTAACAGCCTTTAGTGAACTCAGAGAAACGGGGAAGGTTGAACCCCCTAAGGGTCAATTTTTGGGTGGACAACAGGTTTAACGAAATCATAATCTATGGCGAATGCCACAAAGAAACTATAGGTCATGGAAAAGTTTTATTGCCAATCAATCGATATTTCATATTCTTTGAAAATTTGATTTTTATTGAAAATTTTGCAGCAAGCTGGTTAAAAGAAAAAAATTCTTATAATTATTTTTTTTTTTATTTAGTCCATAAAATAGTCTTTAAATAAGCCCTCTAAACTTTAAATCAATGCAAAAATCCTAAAATCTATTCGCAAGCAGCATATTTACCAGATTTTAAGAGGCTACTAACTTCAACATTACTCCAATTCTGCAGAGTGCAATTCATTTGCCACACACACACACACATACACACACTCCCACAGAATAAAGTAAACGATGAGCTGCGAGCCGAGCAAACTTAATTTCAGTTTTACAACTTTTTCTTACAATTCCTCAACGCCGTAAAATATGCAACATTGTTGATTATTTTAAAAACCCCAATTCATCACCATTTTATTCCTTTGGCCCTTGATGGTTGGGTTGGCTGCATGCTCTTCTTGTTTGGATTGTTGGTCATGACCATGTTATTGTGGCTGCAGAGTGTAAACGAGTTTGTTGTTGCCGCTGTTGTTGTTGTTTTTTGGAATTTTATGGCCAAAGTTGTTTGGAAACAAGTTCGTCGCTTTGCCCTCTCTTTTGATTTGTAGTTTGGGTTTTGCTAAAGAAAAACTTTAATTAATAAATGCTTAAATGCTCCATTCGTTAAGGGCACATTGTATGTGCTGCCATCTACAATGCCACATCTAAAAGAGGCAAGAGGAACTAAGAGACTACAATGACGACGGCGGCGACGACGACGACGACGACGACGCCTCATCCTTAGGCATGTCCGTTTAAGCAAAGAGTTGCTCTTGTGTCAGTCAGTCAGCCAGAGTCAGTTTTGTTCAGTTCATTTAGTTGGGGGTGGGGACGAGAAGTTTTGTGACTCAATTTCATTGGGCCATCATTCTTTTCTCGCCACTTTTTTGACAAGTTAACGTTGCTTGTCTTTTATTGCTATGGCATGGAATGATATAGAGGGGATGTTGGCATACATGCATGAGTTTTAAAGAGAAGAGAATATTTCGAAACTTTTAAAATACGTAAAGGCTTTGAAAATAAATCGAATATGCCAAGCTGAATAGGCTGAAATTAAAACAATTGAAATAAATGATAGTTGAAAGTAAGCTTTGGGAAATATTTTAAGGCGAAAATAGCTATCACTGAAGGACGGTGGCTTTATGATTCACTAGCTGAACCGGGCCTGCTCCGCTGAGCCTGCTTTTACTTTATATGGAACAAAATTTTCCTTGGAATATTTATTTTCGACAATTAAAGAGCTTTTAGTAAAATACAATGCTACGAAAATAGTGTATCGCTTGATGCCTTTATCCGACTCCCATATGATCTTTACTGATTTAGGCATGCGCTCAAAGGATTTAGGGTCATTTGAGTTTGTATGTCAAACGTACCCCATTCTTAAGAGACTTTATTTGACCCCGATATTCTCATGGGGATTTATGGGAGTAAGAAGGCTCCCAGGGTGGCGGTTGGTGGGTTTATGGGGTGGAGTGAACCCCAGAAACGTGGTCCCGAAATTGGGTATACATTTCGTGATCAACTCCCAAATACCTTTCATTTGAGTCCCATATTGCCTTGACCCGTAAATACCCGATTTATGGTTGTTTTGCGGTGTGAGTTGGCCCCCAGACACAAGGCCCTGAAGAAAGATCCGCATTGTACTCTTCTCTCATATACCATTTATTTTAACCCCATATTGGCATTGGTTAGATGGAAGTTTATGGGGTGAGGCGTACCCCAACCACTTGGCCCCAAAATTGGTTATCACATTCGTTTTCTAATCTCAAATACCTTCATTTGGTCGGTAAATTTTAAACTTCTGGGGAATTTGTACATGGTCCCATATTTGGATATCAGATTCGTATTCTACTCCCAAAATACCTTTACTTGAGCCCCATATTACGATGGTCAGTAAAAAAACGGCAGTTTGTGGGGTGTTTTTGGGAGAGGGGTAAACCCCCAGAAAATTGGTCACGAAATGGGTTTATATGGGAGCTTTATCCAAATTTGGACCCATAGGGCCCATTTGCAATCGTGCTCTACTCCCCAATACTTCTCATTTGAGCCCCTCACATTGGCCTGGTCGGTAAATATGACCGATTTAGGTGTTTTTTGGGAAATTATATCCGCATCGTGGTCTACTCTCAAATGTTATTTATTTGAGCCCCATATTGCCATTGGACTCAAAGCTGGATATCAAATTCCTTTTCTAATCTCAGATATCTTTCATTTAAACACCTTATTGCTCCACTTTTTTTAAGACCCGACATGCCATGGTGAGCAAATACGTCCTATTTGGGGGATTTTATGGGGGTGGGACGTCCCCTAGACAGTTGGTCCCCATATTGCCATTGGACTCAAAGCTGGATATCAAATTCATTTTCAAATTTTAATTACTTTTCATTTAAACCCCTTATTGCTCCACTTTTTTTAAGACCCGACTTGCCATGGTGAGCAAATACCTCCTATTTGGGGGTTTTTATGGGGGTGGGACGTCCCCTAGACGGTTGGTCCCCATATTGCCGTTGGACTCAAAGCTGGATATCAAATTCATTTTCTAATTTCAAATACCTTTCATTTAAACCCCTTATTGCTCCACTTTTTTTAAGACCCGAATTGCCATGGTGAGCAAATACGTCCTAATTGGGGGTTTTTATGGGGATGGGACGTCCCCTAGACAGTTGGTCCTGAATGTTGAAATTAGATTCGTGGTCTACTCCAACATACCTTTCATTTGCGTCCCATAGTCGCCAAACATGAGGTGGCCATTCAGTGACTTTCTCGGAAAATATATCTCAGCTTCGTACTCTACTCCCCAAAACCTTTCATTTGAGCCCCACATTGGCAAGGTTGGTAAATATTTCCGATTTGGGGGTGTTTTTTGGGGAGTGGGGTGGCTCCCCAAACACTTAGTCCTCGTAACTGGATATCAAATTCGTTGTCTAATCTCATTTAAACTCCTTATTGCAAAAGTCAGCAAATATTTCGAATTTGGGGTATTGGCCCTAAAAACTATAAATATTTCGTTCCACTCTCTTTAAGATCCAAATAATCTTGGTGAGCAAATACGTCCTATTTGGGGGTTTTTATAGTAGTGGGACGCCCCCTAGAGAGTTTGTCTCTAATCTTGATATCGGATACGTGGTCTACATCCGAATACCTTTAATTTGAGCCCCATATTTCCAAAGTCGGCAAACATGTTCGGTTTGGGGTGTGTTTTGGTGGATGGGGCGGCCACTCAGTGACTTGGCTTTGAAAATATATATCGCATTCGTGTTCTGCTCTAAAATACCTCTTTTTTAAGACCCATATTGTAATGGTCAGCAAATACTTCCTATTTGGGTGGTGTTATGGGGGTGGGGTGGCCTCATAGACACTTTTCCCAAACATCGATATCAGATTCGTGCTTCACTTCCAAAGATCTTTCATTTGAGTCCCATATTGGTATGGTCGTAAATTTGTCCAATTTGGGGATGTTTTTGGGGAGAGGCGGCCGCCAAACACTTGGCCCCACATCTGGATATCAGATTCGTATTCTAAACTCAAATAACTTTTATTTAAGCCCCATTTTCCCATGATCAGTAAATAAGTCCATTTTGGGGGGTGTTATGGGGAAGAGGTGGACGCCCAGAATCTTGGTCCCACATTTGGATACTAGATTCGTATTTTGCTCGCAAATAACTTTCATTTGAGTCCCATTTTGCCACGGTCGGTTAATATGTCCGATTTAGGGGTGTTTTAGGGGTTGGGGTGGTCATCCTAACACTTGGTGCGACAATTGGATATCAGATTCGTTTTCTTATCCTAAATACCTTTAATTTGATTCCCATATTGTCGTGATTGGTCTAAGTATATGTTTGGTAGGTTTTAGAGTGGGGAGGCCCCCCTAGGTACCCCATCCGCAATTTGAATACCAAATTTTAGTTTGTAGGTTACAATAAGAGAGCACACAAAATTTCGCTTAAATCGCGCCACTCATATTCGTTTCTGAATATTAGGCTAGGAAGTGGACCCTCCCCCTTAGCCTAGGGGGGTGGACCCTCCCCCTTAGCCTAATATTCAGAAACGCATATGAGTGGCGCGATTTAAGCGAAATTTTGTGAAAAAATGTAGTACCCTATTTTCACCACGGGATCATTATGAACAATCTTGTGAAAATTACAAGAAAATCGGTTCAGTGGTTTCTGAGTCTTTAAGGAACACACAAACAAAAAAACAAACAAGTAAGAGCGTGCTTAGTTCGTCCGGGTCGAATCTTATATACCCTCTACCATGGATCGCATTTGTCGAGTTCTATGCGCGGTATCTCTTTTTAGGCAAACAAAGAGTACTGAATAAAAACTATTATGCTATTGGAGCTATATCAAGTTATAGTCCGATTCGGACCATAAATGAATGGTGAACATGGTAGAAGTCTTGAAATCATAGAAATCGGTTCAGATTTGGATATAGCTCCCATGTATATGTTCATCCGATTTGCAGTAATACTGCAATGAAATGGTGATTTGTTAACCGATTCTCTCGCTATTTGACAGGAGGGATTTTTTGGTGACTCCCAATATTGCTGGTGAATTTCATAGAAATCGGTTCAGGTTTGGATATAGCTCCCATATATATGTTCGTCCGATTTGCAATAATACAGCAATAAAATGGTAATTTGTTAACCGATTCTCTCAAAACTCGACAGGAAGGATTTTCTTATGACTCTCGATATTACTGATAAATTTCATAGAAATCGGTTCAGATTTAGATATAGCTCTCATAGACATATATCGCCCGATTTTCACTCCTAGACGCACTGCAAGCTCATTTATTGACCAATCTTCCCAAAATTTTGTACAAAGTTTTTCTCGACAAATTCCACAATATTCATAAAGTTTGGTCGAAATCGGTTCAGATTTAGATATAGCTACCATGTTCGTCAGATTTTGGATAATTTGTTGTCATTTGTCAACCGTAGTTATTGCATTTTGAACATATTTGCTTTGCTCGAAGTTTGATACAGTAATTTTAATAGTCTACCTGCATATATCCGCCGAGGTCCATCAAATTTGTTTCAGAATTAGATGTAGCCCCCCCTTTTGTGTTTTAGGATAGGTGTAGGGTATTATAAAGTCGGCACCGCCCGACTTTTGCCTTTCCTTACTGGTTTTTAATATTTCAACTTTTCAAACACTACACAAGTCCTTAGATTCTCCATACAAAATGCATTTACACCAATAGTGTCGATTGGTGTTCATTATGATTATTTGTAAAGAAAATATCTAAAATCCAATTAAAAACCCTGCTCTGATATACACTTGGGTCATGTGCTTGATGTCATAATTTATTTACAGCTTTATTCAAACATGAGATTATTAATTATGAAACTAAAAGCTACATAAAATCTCGTTTCAATATTTTCTTGTGTTTTTTTTTTTTTCTATAATCCCTTTTTGTCTTTTTCCCCTTTTGGGAGTCAATAGTGAAAGATAAATCTCCAAAGGACATACAGACGTATGCTACTAGCAAATAACTCAAAGGGAGTGAAATTGTAAAGAAAACCTCATGTGCTCCACATATAGCAAAAGAGTGGAAAATGTAATTTCCCAACAAAGTTAAAGAACTAAAGTTGGTTATACAAAGCTTCTTTGGCCTTTCTTGCCCGGCCAGATGTAATAGGAATAATGACACATGTGTCGTTGCACAGAGTGGTCAATAATGGCAAATGTATATGGTCAATTGTCTATGGTCTGTCGCAGTAGGTTTTCTTGGTCTCGCACAGTTGTCTAATGTGAATCTGCGAATGGGAATTGCGAAATTGAGGAAGCAGACTGCATGCAACTCGTAAAGCAACAAAACATTGAAGCCATCCAAAAGTCTTAAAAGATTCTCTCTGGTCCATAAGAAATTCAACCGTGTAAGTTATTTCTATGAAAGTAAAGATGGGATTAAATGCAGAACGAATGTGCAGAGAACGAGACAAGGAAGCGTAGTACAAAGGATGGCCAACAAAAAGAGGAAATGAGATATCCATAGAGGTGACAGTAGGCCACAGAGAAATGGAAACATTTACCATAAAAGACAGTTTTCTAAAGTCTTTGTTTGTAATAGGATACAGACAAAAAATTGATGAAACTTCTTTGAAGTTTTCTCCTAGACCCTATTTCAAAGCAATTTCTCTTAAGAGAAAACTGCGGTGAAATTTGATCCCCGAAGCTGATACGAGGGTTGACTTTTATATTTCGGGACTGGGCAACCCTTGTGTTGCAATCTGTCAACTGACAGCTCTATCGTAAAGCTTAACTTTCTTGAGGTTATTCGTACTCAGAATGTTTTGACATACGAGCGCTATTTGTGTTGTTTACAGTAACTTTAAAGATTCATTCAAAAAATGGAATTAAATCGTAAACATTTTTGTGCGATTAATTTTCGACATGGATTAACTCCACAACAGTGCATCGATACACTTTATTCAATTTTGGGCGATGAAGCTCCATCAAGGACCAGTGTTTATCGATGGTATGGTTAATTCAACCGAGTTCGTAGTTCACTCCAAGACGAATTTCCTGATGGTCGTTCAAAATTAGTTGTTGGTCCAAAAACCATTGATGCTGTGGGCCAACAAATATTGCAAGATCGTCATATGACCTGTTGTGAGATTGAGACAACCCTAAAACGGTAGATCGGTCTATATGACAGCTATATTCAAATTTTCACTGTTGCAGGCTATATTGAACAGGGATGTCGAGGAGCCTAACAAAACTCGCTTTATTAAATTCCCGAGAAATCGGACAATAAATGCTGCTACTATGGGCCCAAGACCTTCAATCGAGAGATCGGTCTATATGGCAGCTATATTGAAATCTGGACTGATCTAGGTCAAATAAAACCAGGATGTCAAGGGGCCTAACACAACTCAATGTCCCCTAATTTCAGCGAAATCAGACAATATATGCGCTTTAAGAAGGCACAAGACCTTAAATTAAGAGATCGGACTATATGACAGCTATATTCAAATATGGACCGATCTAGGTCAAATAAAACCGGGATGTCGAGGGGCCCAACACAACTCAATGTCCCAAATTTCAACGAAATCGTAAAATATATGAGTCCTTTATGGGCATAAGACCTCAAATCGGTCTAGGTCAAATAAAATGAGGATGTCGAGGGGCAACTCGCTTTACTAAATTTCTGCGAAATCGGATAAAAAATGCTCCTATTATGGGCCCAAGACCCTAAATCAAGAGATCGGTCAATACGGCAGCTATATCCAAATCTGGACCGATCTGGTCCAAATTAAACAAATATGTCGAGGAATTGCGCTTAACGTATTTTTGACAGATAAACTTCACTAATGTAAGCTCAACTCAAAAAATGTTGAGGCATCAAAAATTGGTCTTTCCAAAGGCTATCCCCTTTGCTCGAAAATGACAAAAAATCAAAAGTGAAAATTTTAAGAAAGGCTAATTAGTTTAGTCCTGCAGATCCGTTTCGCTGTTCCACAATGTTGCATGCGCATTCGTCACCCACTCCCTTAACTCAGAATGCGTCGACCCGAAAGGCTTCGGGTTAACCAAGTTTATTGACGGCAGTCCTCTGGCCTTCACCGCCAAATCGTCTGCTCTTTCATTTCCCCCTACTCCGTTATGGCCCGCCACCCAAGTTCTCGGATTTTCCCATTACACTGCAAGACTGTTCGTGACCTTAACGTCCTGGTTGCTATTGCCATTGTGGCAATTTGACTGTAGCTAAAGATGTTCACACTCGACGTCCTCGCGTTAGCACCACACCACTTAACGCATTCCGTGATTGCCCGCCTGCGGGACCTTATTATGGTAGGGCAGTCTACAAGAGATTTCCGTCCCTGGGTTCCCAATATAAACACCCAGGCCCACTCTGTCCTCTAGTTTTGATCCATTCGTGTAACATGATATTCCAGATGGCAATACTAAGGTTCCGTCAATCCAAAACTATGCCGATGGCAGCAGTCGCTCGCACTCGACTTCAAGATTCATCTCAGGTGTCCGAACGGAAATTTCTTCCCTTCCTTGCAGGTTTCCTATCGTCGCCTCGATTATACCGCCATGGTATGAGCTGCTCCCATCCTCAATCCATTCTCCCATCGCCTTAAGTCTCATAGCCACAGTGGCTGCCTCACACTTAATCTGTATGTCAATGCGCCTATCCCAGTATTCCAAATCTTTATGTCGGTGATGGGTCCGTCGTCGGGTTCCTGTTTGTAAGGCTGTATTGGGTCTCTCGCCACTGCACTGCCTGATATTTTAGTATTAGGATATTTGCTTCTACTAGTCTTTCCATTCTTGAGAGATGCCGTGATTGTCTCGTTGTCGGCAACCTATTTGTTGGGCAGTGTTGAGTCACCTGCCACTGTACGGCTTGATGTCGCAAAATGAAAATATCTGCCTATCCTAGTCTTCTCAACCTTGAAAAAGACAGTTTTGCTACCGTAGTGCCTTTAGTCTTATCCAAACTTGTCACGGAGACTTGATCAATGTCAACCACAAAGAGAGTTCCTTCCTCCTTCTCCTCCCTGTGGAAGCCCTACCACTTCTCTGCGACCAAACCTTGGTTTTGCTTGCCCAAGAATCCCAACATGGCTTCCGTTGCAAATTTACTGCCCCATCCCTTGATGAAGACAGTAGCCTTTGTGAGCTGGGGGATATCCATCTTACTTACCAGGTCAAGCTTTGCGGCCTCCCAGACACCTCTGACTAGCTGTTTGAGGGTGTCAATACATTCTGCCGACGCAAAACGCAGCGTAAAGATGGCCCCTCTAAACTCGCAGCTCATTATTTATATGGGTGGACCCTCTTCAGAGTTCCACACATGTCAATCCGATCGTTAACCAGATCCTCCACTTGGGACCGTTGATCTGGTGGAATCCTTCCGGATGCACAGCCGATATTAATGACTGCATAAGTCTGCTCATCTCTGTTGTGCTTCCTTGCCACTCTGGCGTAAGAGGGCGGCTCCTTACCGTTCTCAGCGACTATCTTCCCCTTCCGTAATGGCTGTGGCCTCCCTATTGGAAGTCACAGTCCTCCATGACGACTCAGGAGCCTTGCGCGCTTCCTTCGTGCCTGTTCCGACTTTATCTACCTCCGCAGGACACTGTCTGGAGTCTCCATTGCGGGATGGCTGGCTTGGTTTTCCCAGAGTACTTGAAAGCGGGGTCTTAGGCCAATAAAAGCCACATTTATTATCCGATTTTGCTGAAATTTGGGACAGTGAGTTTTCTAAGGCCCTTCGACATCATTCGTCAATTTGGCCGAGATCGGTTTAGATTTGGATATAGCTGCCATATAGACCGATATCTCGATTTAAGGCTTTGGGCCCATAAAAGGCGCATTTATTGTCCGATGTCGCCGAAATCGGGTACAGTTAGTTGTGTTATGCTCCTTGACATACTTCTGTAATATGGCGCAGATCGGTCTAGAGTTGGATATAGCTGCCATATAGACCGATCCTCCGATTTAGGGTCTTAGGCCCATAAAAGCCACATTTATTATCGAATTTTGCTTTGGGACAGTGAGTTGTGTTAGGCCCTTCGACATTATTCGTCAATTTGGCCGAAATCGGTTCAAATTTGGGTATAGCTGCCATATAGACCGATCCTCCGATTTAGGGTCTTAGGCCCATAAAAGCCACTTTTATTAGCTGATGTCGCCCAAATTTGCGACAGTGAATTGTGTTAGGTCAGTCGACATCATTCGTCAATTTGGCCTAGATCGGTTCAGATTTGGATATAACTGCCATATAGACCGATCCTCCGATTTAGGGTCTTAGGCCCTTAAAAGCCACATTTATTATCCGATTTTGCTGAAATTTGAGACAGTGAGTTGTATTAGGTCCTTCGACATCATTCGCCAATTTGGCCTAGATCGGTTGAGATTTGGATATAGCTGGCATATAGACCGATCCTCCGATTTAGGGTCTTAGGCCCATAAAAGCCACTTTTATTAGCTGATGTCGCCCAAATTTGCGACAGTGAATTGTGTTAGGTCAGTCGACATCATTCGTCAATTTGGCCTAGATCGGTTCAGATTTGGATATAACTGCCATATAGACCGATCCTCCGATTTAGGGTCTTAGGCCCTTAAAAGCCACATTTATTATCCGATTTCACTGAAATTTGGGACAGTGCATTGCGTTGGGCCCTTCGACATCATTCATCAATTTTGTTCAGATCGGTTCAGATTTGGATATAGCTGCCATATAGACCGATCCTCCGATTTAGGGTCTTAAGCCCATAAAAGATATATTTATTACCCGATTTTGCTGAAATTTGGGACAGTGAGTTATGTTAGGTCCTTCAAAATCCTTTGTCAATTTGGCTCAGATCGGTTCAGATTTGCATATAGCTGCCATATAGACCGATCTCTCGGTTTTAGGTTATGGGGCCATAAAAGGCACATTTGTTTACCGAAATCGCTGAAATTTGGACAGCGAGTTGTGGTAGGCTCTACGACGTCCTTCCTCAATTTGGCCCAGATTGGACCAGATTTGAGTATAGCTGTCATATAGACCGATCTCTCGGTTTTAGGTTTTGTCCCCATAAAAGTTGTATTTATTGTCCGATTTCGCCGAAATTTGGGACAGTGAGTTGTGTTAGGCTCTTCGACATTTTTCTGTAACTTGACCAAAATCGGTCCAAATTTGGATATAGCTGCCATGTAGACCGATTTCTCGATTTAAAGTTTTGGCCCTCTAAAAGGCGCATTTATAATTCGATTTCACTGAAATTTGTCACAGTGGCTTATATTAGGATTTTTGATGTGAATGGCGTTGACTAAGTGTAACCCATTCTTATTTGTTTATATTGGGTTGCCCAAAAAGTAATTGCGGATTTTTTAAAAGAAAGTAATTGCATTTTTGTTAAAACTTAGAATGAACTTTAATCAAATATACTTTTTTTACACTTTTTTTCTAAAGCAAACTAAAAGTAATAGCTGATAACTGACAGAAGAAAGAATGCAATTACAGAGTCACAAGCTGTGAAAAAATTTGTCAACGCCGACTATATGAAATATCCGCAATTACTTTTTGGGCAACCCAATATATGTATTGTACTACTCATTTGTAAAATACAACATGCCCTCGCCAATTGCTCATCCTTAAACTGTTCAAGTCACTTAGAAAACCGTTTCATGTCTCACAATAAAGCAAACATAACAAATCTAAAGTGGTCGGGTCAAAATTCTAAAGTACTCGTAGTATGACTGTGCATTCATTCTCTCAAACCCTTTGCAAAGTTACTTTTTCGTTCACCTTTTTTCAAACATTGGACTAAACCTACTATCGAATATTGAATGTAAACTGGAGTCGAGTTGAGTTTGAGTTGTGTTAAGAAAAATACCAGGAAAATATCACGAGGAAGATTACAATGGTATAACATATAGATTTCAAGGATATTACTTGAACTTATCTTTAATTGAATTTAACCACAAACAAACATTAAGTTCATCCTTGCACAACCAAAATAAACCTACAAACAAATCGAACGAAGGAAATTTGTTGCAAAAACACAATATCCATTCACAGGACCATGAAGATGATTTGTTTTTGTTTTCTACCACAAACGATGGTCACCGAGTGAGTTAGAGAGAGAGAGAGAGAGAGAAGGAAGGAAGTATCGGAGAGTTAGAGGAAATTCGCATCGAAGATTTAAGTTGCAGTTACATTTGGCTCTTTGTCTTTGCAGTTGATAGGAAGTATAAATTGAAATAAATAAATTACAATTTTTCTTTTGTGAGTTCTGTTTTTTTTTTTTCCTATGCTATATAGTGTAAACTTTATTTTGGAGTTTTAAGTTATACAAGTAAAAGTATGCTGTGTTTGGTCTGGGTGAATTTTGGGAACCCACCACAATGGATTCTGCTGAAAATTTATACAAAATAAAATGCTTATGATCTCAACTATAAGTACTACGTACAACAGGCTGTGAACTGTAGGCCGTTCAGACGGACGGACATAGTTCACGATGATGCCGATGGGAAAAAGAAACCCAATTATCGAAATGCGTCCACCAGTGGGGTGACATGTGTCCTACCTTGTCTGAGGAACTGGCAACTTCTCTTCTTCAAGACTCAATTATCAATCTCTCCTTGGGATGTTGCATTCACATGGTCATTAAGCTCGACTTGAAAGACAATGACCAAAAATATCTGCAAGATTTCATCAAAATCGGTTCAATTTGGATGTAGGACCCACACATATTTATCGGATTTATCTTTTTAATAATCGGTTCAGATTTTGATATAGCTCTCATATACACATATTGGGTTGCCCACAAAGTAATTGCGGGCAACCCAATTATATGTATATATTGCCCGAATTTATAATTGTAGAGTAGGTGTAGGGTATTATATAGTCGGCTCCGCCCGACTTTTGCCTTTCCTTACTGGTTTTTTTCTAAAAATAAGTAGCCTTAAGTCATCTCATGGCAATTAAGATTAAGTTTAAAACCAGTCCTCACTCGTCTTTCTGTCTCACAATCAATAAATTTCTGTGACGTATCCCCCGGCGAGCTTACCCCAGCGCTAAGAGAAACCTTTCGTTACAACCGATATAACTCATTTTCGATCCCCTACGACCTACATCGATAGTAATTATCTGGGCAAAATTTTAAGCGGCTAGCTTTACGCTTTTGACCGCTATCGTGATTTCGACAGACGGACGGACGGACGGACGGACATGGCTAAATCGACTCAGAACCTCGAGACTATCAGGAATATATGTACTTTAGGGGGATTTGGACGAATATTTCCAGTTTTTTGTATATCTACACAGTGGTGTGTTTGGCCTTCCCTCCTCTAAATATTTTTCCCTTTCAAATATTTATATCAAAAACTTTGCATACCTACCATGATTTTAAAGTACATTAACTTAACAGGTCATTGACTTAACAATGCGTTTTAGTTGTCAAATATCAGATTAGGCTATACAAAAACTAACCGCCACAGAATCAACCTCAGCCATTTGAGGAAAGAAGGTTGTGCTCAACGAAATTTATAAAACCTCTAACGCACACACACAAACACACCCACACGCAAACAGCCATTGCTATGATGTCTTTAGGCAAAAAGGGCTAAAAGTCTACACTTTTAGACAGTTTTAGCTTTGGTTTCACTTGAGGCATTTTATGTTTAAAGTGGCTTTAGCTTCTCTACATTTCGTGGATTTTCATACCGTCTCCTTTGCTATTGCCATGCTGGGCTTTAGTGGAAGTGCGTTGATGTGCAACCTGGTAAGTTTGAAGAGTCCCCTTTTTGTTCTTTGCAAAATTTCCTCTTTTCTTTTCTTGTGGCAGATTTATGTAGAACTAAATCAGCCCTTTGTTACCATATTTCGCTCATTCATTCGCATACATCTTTTTTGACGGCGGCCACGTTTTAGATTTCGTATTCTTTTTTATAGTTTTATTCGAGTTCTTTAGTTTTCTAAAGTGCAGAAGATGAAATGCCACAGTGGAACTATGAGAAGAAATGCTAAGAAATATAATTTGAGTTGTAGTTCAAAGACAAAATAGTTTTTGGGGGTACCTCCCCAAAAAAATTGCTCCCGGAAGTGGGTATCAATTCTTGCTCTGCCCCCCAATACCCTTGATTTAAGCCCCACATTGACATGGTAGGTAAATATGGCCGATTTAGGGGTGTTTTGGAGAGTGGAATGGTCCCCCAATCACTTAGCCCTGAAAATATTGGGTTGACCAAAAAGTAATTGCGGATTTTTTAAAAGAAAGTAAATGCATTTTTAATAAAATTTAGAATGAACTTTAATCAAATATACTTTTTTACACTTTTTTTCTAAAGCAAGCTAATAGTAACAGCTGATAAATGACAGAAGAAAGAATGCAATTACAGAGTCACAAGCTGTGAAAAAATTTGTCAACGCCGACAAAAATCCGCAATTACTTTTTGGGCAACCCAATATATCAACAACGTGCTCTATTCTCACATATTTGAATCCCATATTGCCATTGGCCTCAAAATTGGATATCACATTCGTTTTCCAATCTCAAATACCATTCACTTAAACCCCTTATTGAAAAAGTCAGCAAATATATCCGGTTTGTGGTATGGGGCTTAAAACCTATGAATATCGAGCTCCAATGTCTTGAAGACTCAAATTGTCTTGGTGAGCAAATACGTCCTACTTGGGGATTATTATGGTGGTGGGACGTCCCCTAGACTCTTCGTCCCTAATTTTGATGTCATATTCATGGTCTACTCCCAAAAACCCTTCATTGGAGCTCCATTTTTCCATAGTCAGCAAACTTGACCGGTATGGGGAGTGTTTTGGGGGATGGGGCGGCCACTCAGTGATTTGGCCTTGAAAATATATATCAGATTCGTGTTCTACTCTAAATACCTCTTATTTGAGCCTCATATTGCAATGGTCAGCAAGTTCTTACTATTTGGGTAGTGTTATGGGGTGGGTTGGGGCCATAGAAACTTTTTCGCAAATATTGATATCAGATTCGTGGGCTACTACCAAAGACCTTTCATTTGAGCCCCATATTGCTATGCTCGTAAATTCTGCTCTTTGGGAGGTGTTTTTGGTTGGTTCCACATTTGGATATCATATTCGTATTCTACACCCAAATACCTTGCGTTTAAGCCCCATATTGCGAAGGTCACTAAATAAGTCCTGTTTGGGAGGTGTTTTGGGGAAGCAGTGGACCCCCAGAAACTTTGTCCCAAATTTAGATATCAGATTCGTATTTTACTCGCAAATACCTTTCATTTGAGTCCCATATTGCCATGGTCGGTAAATATGTCCGATTTAGGGGTGCTTTGGGGGGTGGGTTGGCCCCCCTAACACTTGGTCCGACAAATGGATATCAGATACGTTTTCTTATCTTAAATACCTTTCATTTGAGTCCCATATTGTCGTGATTGGTCTAAATATATGTTTGGTAGGTTTTAGGGTGGGGCGGCCCCCCTAGGTACCCCTTCCTAAATTTGGATACCAAATTTTTATTTTTAGGGTACTATATGAGAGCACACACACTCACATTTCGCTTAAATCGCACCACTCATCTCCGAGATATGGCGTTTCTGAAAATTAGGGTAAGGGGGAGGGTCCGCTCCCCCATCAGATATCGAAAAATGTAGTACCCTATTTTCATAACGAGATTATTATGCACCATCTGTGAAAATTTCAAGAAAATCGGTTCACCTGTTTCTGAGTCTATAAGGAACGCACAAACAAACAAACACAAATTGATTTTTATACCTTACACTATAGGATGGGGGTATACTTATTTCGTCATTCTGTTTGTAATACCTCGAAATATTCGTCTGAGACCCCATAAAGTTTAAATATTCTTGATCGTCATCTCATTTTAAGTCGATATAGCCATGTCCAATTTCAAGCGGCTAACTTTACTCCTTGCGCTTGAAATTTTGCACAAATACTTTTTTTAGTGTAGGTCGGTTGGGATTGTAAATGGGCCGTATCGGTCCATGTTTTGATATAGCCGCGATATGAACCGATCTTGGCTCTTGACTTCTTGAGCCTCTAGAGGGCGCAATTCTCCTCCGATTTGACTGAAATTTTGCACTTGGTGTTTCGGTATCACAATCAATAACTGCGCTATGTATGCTTCTAATCGGTCCATGTTTTGATATAGCTGCCATTTGAGCCGATCTTGGGTCTTGACTTCTTGAGTCTCTAGAGGGCGCAATTCACGTCCGATTTGACTGGAATTTTGCACGTGGTGTTTTGGTATCACTTTCAATAACTGCACTATGTATGGTTCAAATCGGTCCATAACCTGATATAGCTGTCATATAAACCGATCTTGGGTCTTGACTTGTTGGGCCACTAGAGGGCGCAATTCACGTCCGATTTGACTGAAATTTTGCACGTGGTGTTTTGTTATCACTTTCAATAACTGCGCTAAGTATGATTCAAATCGGTACATAACCTGTTATAGCTGCCATTTAAACCGATCTTGGGTCTTGACTTCTTGAGCCTCTATAGGGCGCCATTCTCGTCCTATTTGACTGAAATTTTGCACGAAGTGTTTTGGTACCCATTTCAACAACTGTGCTAAGTATGATTCAAATCGGTACATAACCTGTTATAGCTGCTATATAAACAGATCGGGGATCTTGACTTCTTAAGCCTCTAGAAGTCGCAATTCTCATCCGAATTGGCTGAAATTTTGTGCAACGGTTTCTCTCATGACCTTCAACATACGTGTCCAATATGGTTGGAATCGATCAATAACTTGATACAGCTCCCATGTAAATCTCTCTCCCGGTTTTGTTTCTTGAGCCCCTATAAGGCGCAATTCCTATCCGAATGTACTAAAATGTTACACAATGACTTCTACCATGTTCAGCATTCATTTATGGTCCGAATCGGACTATAACTTGATATAGCTCCAATAGCACAATAGTTCTTATTCAATATTCTTTGTTTGCCTAAAAAGAGATACCGCGCATAGAACTCGACAAATGCGATCCATGATGGAGGGTATATAAGATTCGGTCCGGCCGAACTTGGCACGCTCTTACTTGTTATATATAAGGGGCCCTTGGAAAAAGCTACTTTTGTTACCCTTTCCCTTGGGGATGGGTACTGTTATTACCCTTTCCCTTGGGGAAGGGTACTGTTATTACCCTTTTCCTTTGGGAAGGGTACTATTATTACCCTTTCCCTTGGGGATGGGTACTGTTATTACCCTTTCCCTTGGGGAAGGGTACTGTTATTACCCTGGAAGTTTGGGAAGGCTACTTTTATTACCCTTTCTCTTTGGAAAGAATTCTTTTATTACCCTTTTACTGTTACTGTTAATACCCACTGCTTTGGGGTACGGTAATTATACCCACCACCGAAGGTATATTCATTTTGTCATTCCGTTTGCAACACATCGAAATATCCATTTCCGACCCTATAAAGTATATATATTCTTGATCAGCGTAAAAATCTAAGACGATCTAGACATGTCCGTCCGTCTGTCCGTCTGTCTGTTGAAATCACGCTACAGCCTTTAAAAATAGAGATATTGAGCTTAAACTTTGCACAGATCCTTTTTTTGTCCATAAGCAGGTTAAGTTCGAAGATGGGCTATATCGGACTATATCTTGATATAGCCACCATATAGACCGATCGGCCGATTTTGGGGTCTTAGGCCCATAAAAGCCACATTTATTATCCGATTTTGCTGAAATTTGGGACAGTGAGTTGTGTTAGGCCCTTCGACATCCTCCGTCAATTTGCCTCAGATCGGTCTAGTTTTGGATATAGCTGCCATATAGACCGATATGCCAATTTAGGGTCCTAGGCCCTAAAAAGCCACATTTATTATCCGATTTTGCTGAAATTTGGGACAGTGAGTTGTGTTAGGCTCTTCGACATCCTCCGTGAATTTGGCTCAGATCGGTCCAGATTTGGATATAGCTGCCATATAGACCGATCATCCGATTTAGGGTCTAAGGTCCATAAAAACCACATTTATTATTCGATTTCGCTGAAATTTGAGACAGTGAGTTTCGTTAGGCTCTTCGAAGTCCTTCTTCAATTTTGCCCAGATCGGTCGAGATTTGAATATAGCTGCCATATAGACCGATATCGCGATTTAAGGTCTTGGCCCCATAAAAGGCGCATTTATAATCCGATTTCACTGAAATTTGACCCAGTGACTTATGTTAGGCTTTTCGACATCCGTGTCGTATATGGTTCAGATCGGTTTATTTTTAGATATAGCTAGTGTACTTTTAGTATTTGGTCCAAATCGGAACATATTTTGATATAACTGATATGGGACATAAGGTATGAAATTTCCACCGAATTTTGATGAAAGGTGGTTTACATATATTCCCGAGGTGGTGGGTATCCAAAGTTCGGCCCGGCCGAACTTAACGCCTTTTTACTTGTTTTATTTCACTTATCCTTGGGGTAGAGAAATTTTATTACCCTTTCCCTAGGGGATAAGGACATTTCTACCCTTTTGCTTGAGGCAGAGGACTTATAAGGGTACTTTTGTTACACTTTCCCTTGGGACAAATGACTTATAGAGGTACCTTTGTTACCCTTTCCTATGGTGAATGATAGTTTTTTATCCTTTCCCTTGGGGAAGTTTACTTTTATTATCCTTTCCCCTTGTTACAACTGATACCCTTGGGAAAAGGTACTATTATTACCATTTCCCTTGTGGAAAGGTACTTTTATTGCCCATTCCCTTGAAGTAGGGCACTTTTATTACCCTTTTCCTTGGGAATGAGTACATTTATTACCTTTTTTCTTGGAAAGGATACTTTTATTACCCTTTCCCTTAGGGAAGGGTACTTTTATTATCCTTTCCCTTGGGGAAGGGTACTTTTATTACCCTTTCCCATGGAGAAGTTTACCTTTTTTACCCTTTACCTTGGGGAAGTTCCTATGGGTATGGAGACTTTTGTTACCCATGGAGAAATTTACTTTTATTACCCTTTTCCATGGTGAGGGCTCTTTTATTACCCTTTTCTATGGTGAAAAGCACTTTTATTGCCCTTTCCTATGGCGAAGGACACTTTTATTGCGTTTTCCCATGGTGAGTGGCACTTTTATTACATTTTTAACCATGAGTAGCAGTTCCAAAACCTTTTTAAACGAAATTCTTTCTCTAATATTGGATCTAAATTTTCTTTGTTATTCAATTAAAAAAGTATCGGTTGCCGAGACGGTCTTTGGTCCTCGAACTACAGCTCTAATACGATTTTAGTCGTTACAGCAATGCACTGTGTCTCTTAAGAACTGGAATTTGCCGCAGTAGTTTTATAAGCATATACACACACGCCCAACCAAACACTGCCGCAAGTCATATCCTCTTTTCGGTTTGCACTCCTTCTCATATTCATTGGTTGTAGAGTTGTAGGTTTTCACTTTGTTGGGTGATTTTGGAAAGTGTGGATGTGCATGTGTTTGTACAGAGCCAAATGGAAAGTTAAGTTGCTTCACTGTTTGGCCAATGTTGTTAGATTTGCTTTGGCTGCAAGCCTCGATGTCGCGTTGGTGAGCATTGCCTTCATAGTGGCCATAGAGCTGTACAGGCTTAGTATTTGTGTGTGTGTGTGTGTGTGGGTGTGTTTTGTCTGAAAGGAGCATGGGCAGGCACCTCGCTTTTAGTTCTTACGGCATTAGACACAAAAGAGCTCAACTTAAACCAATTAAAAAAGGTAATAAGGTTAACGAAGAAAATGTTCCAAATTAAAGACAGGCAAGCCATGCTTTGTTATAGACTATGTTCCAGATTTTGCTGTCGTTTATGGACGCAACATTTTACTTTTAATAATTGATGACTGTTTTAGGGAAAACTTGCCAAGTTTTTCGTTTTCCCCCTTGGAACGAGTGGGTTAAATATTAAATTAGTACAAGGTATTTGTGGGTGCCCCCGGGTTTTTTTCTTTTTTTTTGGAGGGGGTGTGGGGGGAGGGATTGAAAACAAAACAATCGAGTAATTGGCCCAAAGTGTTTTTAAACTTTTTGGTTTTGGTTTTAGGAAAAAAGAACTAAATATTTTAGGTATACTAAGGTTGCGGAAGTAAAAGTTTGGAGAACTTTATTTGAGTTTTATTTCTTTTTTTTTTTGGTAATAGTAAATGTTTGGCAAACATTTTGTTAGAGTTTACATATTTTAACTTTTGGCCTTAATATGGGTTTAGGGAGGAAAAAAGCTTTGGAAATCAGCCATTAAGTAAGACTTGTTTTAAAATGTTTTCGTAAGGGTTTACACTGTTTTATCCCATTACAAATAATGACTTCGACTTTTATGACCTACACTTTGAAGGGCAACTAAGAAACTCGTTGTATGAATCTCTGTTTCGGGTATAACTTATGAGTTTTGAGGGCCAAATGATCTGTAATTAAACAATCAGACATTTTATTATACCCACCATCGAAGAACTGAGATATATTCATTTTATCATTCCTTTTCTTACATATCGAAATATACAATTGTATATATATTCTTGAAAGTCGTAAAATTCGAACACGATTCTAACTTAATACTTTCATACTCTAGAAGAGGGTGATACTTCTTCACTATATTTGTACTACCTTGAAACGCTAGGATAGGGGGTATATTCATTTAGCCTTGAACCCCAGGAAGCCGCAATAATTGCCCGATTTGGCTTTGCACATAGTATTCTGTTATGATTTCTTTGCGCAGTATCTCTTTTTAGGCAAACAAAGAATAATGAATATGGACGGAGGAGGAGCTATATCAAGTTATAGTCCGATTCGGAGCTCAAGAAGCAAAATCGGGAGATCGGTTTATATGGGAGCTGTGTCAAGCTATTAATCGATTCAGATCATATTGCACATGTATGTTGAAGGCCATGGGAGAAGCCGTTGTACAAAATCTGTGCCAAATCGGATGAGAATTGCGCTCTCTAGAGGCACAAGAACTCAAGAACCCAGATCGGTTTATATGGCAGCTATATCAGGGTATGGACCGATTTGGACCAAACATCGCTAAAATGTTGGAAGTAATACCAAAACACTATGTGCAAAATTACAGCCAAATCGGATAGGAATTGCGCCTTCTAAAAGCTCAAGAAATCAAGACCCAAGATCGGTTTATATAGCAGCTATATCAGGTTATGAACCGATTTGAACCCTATTTAGCCCAGTTGTTGAAAGTGATACCAAAACACTATGTGCAAAATTTTAGTCAAATTGGATGAGAATTGCGCCCTCTAGAGGCTCTAGAAGTCAAGACCCAAGATCGGTTTATATGGCAGCTATATCAAAACATGGACCGATTTGGCCCATTTACAATCCCATCTGACCTATACCAATAAGAAGTATTTGTGCAAAATTTCAAGCGGCTAGCTTTACTCCCTCGAAAGTTTGCGTGCTTTCGAAAGACAGACGGACGGACATAGTTCGACTTAGAATTTCACGACGATCAAGAATATCAATTATTTATGGGGCCTTAGACCCATACTTCGAGGTGTTACAAATAGAATGACGAAATTAGTATACCCCCATCCTATGGTGGAGGGTATAAAAACGGCTGAACCGATTACCTTGAAATTTTTACAGATTGTGTAGGTTGGTCTGGAAGGAAACATAGGCTTTAAAATTTTTTGATATCGGGAGGGGGGTGAACTCTCCCCCTTACCCCAAGAGTACTATCCAAAAATAAAAGTGGAGCGATCGAGACAATATGGGATTCAAATTAAAGGTATTCAAGAGTAGAGTACGAATTTCATAATAAAAGTTGGGTCCAAGTACCTGGGGGCTGCCCCATCCCCAAAACCTCTTAAAATAGGTTTATTTGACGGTCATGACAATATGGGACTCAAATGAAAGATATTCGGGAGTAGATTACGAATATGGTCAGCAAGTAGGAATAGGCTTAATAATTTATTGATAAATGGAAGGGGGCGGACCCTCCACCGTTGCCCCAAAAACACCACCCAAAATCAAAAGTGGACCGATAAGGACAATATTGGTATCAAATTAGATAACGAATCTGGCGTAAAAATTCATGTCGAAGTAAAGGGGGTTACAAAACCCGCACAAAACCACCCAAAATGGCCACATTTGCCATGTACGGATATATAGGGCTCGCTTTATTCGTTCCGTATAGACTGAAAAACGGCAGAACCGATTTTCTCGAAATTTTCGCATATTGTGTAGGTTGGTCTGGAAGGAAACATATGCTATATAATATTTCGGAATTGGAAGGGGGACGGACCCTCCCCCTTATGCCAAAAATACCACCCAAAATCAAAAGTGAACCGATCGGAACAATTTAGGTATCAAATAAAAGGTATTGGAGAGCAAAATACGAATATGGTATTCAAATGTGAGTCTAAGTACCCTTCGGGCCGCCCCAACCCCAAAACAGACATAATGGACGTTCATTTCAATATGGGACTCAAATGAAAGGTATTCGGGAGTAGATTTCGAATCTGGCATACAAAATCGGAGCAGGGGGTCACGCCATCCCTCAAAAACGCCATTGTATCACTTATAACTATATAATACTTGGCTGAATCGATTTTCTTAAAATGTTCATAGGTTGTGTATGTTTCTGTGGAATGAAACATAGGCTATATAATTTTTATATATCGGATATCGGAGAATTTTATATCTATTTCCAGTACAAAGTGCCGGTGGCCCCCCAGCCCCAAAACACCCTCCAAACGGTTCATATATACCGGCCATGGCAATATGGGGCTCAAATTATAGGGATTGGGAAATGCAGAACGAATTTGATATCCATATTTGAGTCGAAATGTCTGAGGTGCCCATGCCTCCCCTAATGAGAACATTACCCTAAGGAAGAATATTACCACCAGGAACCGAGAAGGGGCAAATTTTCATACAACAATGAGTGCTTTCGATTCAAGTTTCTTATCAATGATAAGGGTCATTTTTTATAGCCGAGTCCGAACGGCGTCCCGCAGACCATGACCATGCATGGTATTGTATCTCGCAAATATCGCCAACATTAAGAGGGGATGGACACCGCGCATCGCCAGGATTCGAACGCGTTTAGCGTCTTTGGCTACAATGGCACCAATTAGATATCCGCATTCAAGTCGAAGAGTCCCCACCCAAAAAAGATATTAGAGAGTTAAAGTAGCCGCAGCGGAGAGGGCCCGGTTCGGCTAGTCTTCCATATAAACCCATCTCTCAATTTGGCTTCTGGAGCCCCTGGAAGCCGCAATTTTTGTTCAATTTGGCTGAAATTTTGCACTTAGTGTTGTGTTATGACTTTCAACAACTTTGTTATGTACGGTCCTAATCGGTCAAGAACCTGATATGGCTCCCATACAAACTGATCTCCCGATTTGATTTCTTTAAACCCTGTAACCCTCAATTTTCATCCGATTTGGCTAAAATTTTGCATGTGTTGTTCTGTTATGACATCCAACTGTTATTCGACGTTATAACAGAACAGTTCATATGGGAGCTATATCTGAATCTGAACCGATATGGCCCATTTGCAATCCCCAACGACCTACATTAATATAAAGTATCTGTGCAAACTTTTAAATTTACTCTAATTAGGACAGTTAAACATTTTCCTGAAGAATTAAAAAAACTACAATAGATTGGTTTACTGAGTTGATAACCATTTTAATTGAATTATTCCGCTTGTCATAAATGCAAGTTACCAAATCGTTTATTAAAAATACGTATTCCTTTATAGGTTCGATTTCAGCAAAAAATTTAATTGAATATACAAATTTCTTAATTAAACGAAGATGTTCACTATTTCTGTAAGAGAAGATTTATTTTCATATTAAATAGTTGTCCAAACTTACTTACAATAAGTTGAATAGCTAATTTCCAAACTATTCTTGGTTTTCCAAAATTCATTTACATACATGGGAGTACTGACATGACGGTAAACAGCATACTTAATAAACTTAACATCTATTTAATCAAGCATAGTAATAGTTCTATACATCTAAAAATGAAACACTTGTCAATATCAGCATCATTACATGTGTATCAGCAGGCGAAGAACCAACACAACATTGCACGTCAAGCCCCCATTGTAAGTAGCATAATATCAGATGTCGATAAGTTTTGTATGTTCATCACTATTGTTATAATATGAACATGAGAGTATACAAATTTACTCAACAACATCAACATCAACATCAACATCGGCATCCACATCGACATCGACATCAGCCATATCAACATCATCAATGAGCGAACGAACAGCAGCTTATAAAACAACAACAACTACCAACGCAACTATTCGCTGCCAAGTTGATGATGCTCATCATCCACATATCCATGCTTACAGCATGAGACCGAAGGCGAAGAAAAAGCTGCCGTAATGCATGCATGAATATTAGGCTACCTTTTTTACTTACACCAGATGAGATTGTAAGTAAATACACTTAAAGGGATTATTTACACATACACTTACACTCAGCTATAACTATGGGCAAATTTACATACTACCGTAGACAATATTCTTGTACAACAAGTATCACTTGACACACACACACACACAAACCTTGTAAACGTAAATACTTATCATCAACATAAGCATTGAAATATCAGCATCTTCACCATAGCCATCATCATCTTCTTGATCATTATTGCCACCATCATAGGGGATAATCGACATTGTCTCACTACTCACTATCGTCATCATCATTTTGTCATAATTTAAGCCAATTAAATGATAGGTTTATATCTGCCAACAAGTGATTGTATATGCGTTGTGTATGAGGTTGTGGCAAATGTTCTTCCCCATTTTAAGTGTGGGTGTTGTTTGTAGAGCATGTCATGATTCTATAGGGGTCTGTAAATATTTCCATATGAATTTATGCTGTGCATATTAATACCGTTAGAGAATAGTTTTATAATTACAATATTTGAATATCCCCCCCAAAAAAAAAGAGATGAAAATTCATGTTATAGCACGCATTTTAATTTTGACACAGCACACGATTGGAATGGAATATCTATGGTGTAGAAGAGCGTGTGAAAATATGTAAAACAGAGCATCACCGGTGTTATACAATGCTGTATCCCAAGGAGTATTAGGGAGATGATCCCAGCGCAAGTGTCGAATATTTTAATTATCTGTCGGTACACTGCCAAAGATTTGGCAATGAAGGGCTTCATTGACATTTAAGGTAATGAATATGAATATCTTGGGATGTTAGGGCAAAGATACAACAGCATACATATAGCAAGGGTTAGTCCACAACAACAGACCTTCACGACCTAGTCGCCTATATAAAGGGTTCTCTCACTGTCCAGAAACATTCAATGGCAGCGTTTCTGGAGATTGAAGATGCTTTCAATAATATGAAACCGAAATCAATCATGAAGGATCTGATGAGTCTAGGCATCAGCACTACTGTAAGAAAGTTTATTAATAGCTTACTTACTAAGAGAAGGATGCATTAGGGCAGGCTGGGGTTTTGTAAATCTGGATTAGCAGAGGAATATCGCGAGCAGCTGTACTGTCTCCTCTACTTAGCCCAAAAAGTAATTGCGGATTTTTCATATAGTCGGCGTTGACAAATTTTTTCACAGCTTGTGACTCTGTAATTCCATTCTTCTTCTGTCAGGTATCAGCTGTTACTTTTAGCTTGCTTTAGAAAAAAAGTTTAAAAAAGTATATTTGATTAAAGTTCATTCTAAGTTTTATTAAAAATGCATTTACTTTCTTTTAAAAAATCCGCAATTACTTTTTGGGCAACCCAATATTATATTGCCTAGAGTAAAGAGGTGTAAAAGTGGTCCCGAATGCCGATGACGTGGCTATTGCGGTTAGGAAAAAGTCTCCCAGCACTCTTAGAGATACTTCAGGAAACTCTAAATGTGACAGCGAAGTTGTCTTCCGAAAGTGGCCTAGGCGTTAATCTGTGTAAGACAGAGGTAGATCTTTTCAGCAGGAGTTACAAGTTTCCAACAATGACCCTTGTCTCCTTGGCAGGAGAGAATGTTCCATTTACTGAAAGCGTAAAATACTAAAATTGAACTTCAAAATAAACATTGTGGAAAGGGCAAGAAAGCCTACTCTCGCCTTACACACCTGCAATAGCGTCATTGGAACACTATCGTGATTTTCACAGACGGACGAACATCGCTAGTTTTACTCAATGTCAAGATGGTGAAGAATATAAATACTTTATAAGGTCGGAGGCCACCCTAGCGCAGAGGTTGGCATGTCCGCCTATGAATCTGAACCAGGGAGAGTTCGAATCCTGGCTAGACGATCAGAAAAAATTTTCAGTGGTGGTTTCCCTCCTAATGCTGGCAACATTTATGAGGTACTATGCCATGTCAAACTTCTCTCCAAAGAGGTATCGTTCTGCGGCACGCCGTTCGGACTCGGCTATCATTCAGCTTCAACTTGAATCGGACTGCACTCATTGATATGTGAAAAGTTTGACCCTGTTCCTTAGTGGAATGTTCATGGGCAAAATTTGCATTTGCATAGGGTCGGAGATCAATATATCGATGCATGACAAAAGGAATGGCTAAATTGGTATATCTCCATCGTATTGTGGTGGGTATAAAAAAGGTAGGAAATATCAAAGCACAAGACTAACGCGAGAGAAGCTCCCATAAGCTATTGGGTTGCCCAAAAAGTGATTGCGGATTTTTTAAAAGAAAGTAAATGCATTTTTAATAAAACTTAGAATGAACTTTAATCAAATATACTTTTTTACACTTTTTTTTCTAAAGCAAGCTAAAAGTAACAGCTGATAACTGACAGAAGAAAGAATGCAATTAGAAAGTCACAAGCTGTAAAAAAAAATTTGTCAACGCCGACTATATGAAAAATCCGCAATTACTTTTTGGGCAACCCAATAAATTTTCGGACACAGAAAAAGTGCTTTACCTATAATAGTGGGGTGTCTCCTCGTAATTTTTGTGCAATGAATCCAAAGGTAATCGATCTTCTCCAACTTCTTCTCACCAATACAGAAACTGCAGAAGTCAGGCTTCACCCGTAGAAAACATGATATTGATATAATGACAGAGGACTGCTATGAGCAGCCCGAAGTCATGATTCTCCCGCCTGAGGGCGAGTAACGAAATATTCGACTAAAGGGTTTCACGCGTTTGTGGTGGAAAGCATCCAGGCTTGATTAAAAAGTGATGGCCTGGCATTCAGCAGAGATTTAGAGCCTTTAACATGATTCGAATAAACTCTTTGCATCGTGCCGAGCCGATATTGTCCGCCACCACAGCCTTCAGCACCGCCTGACTGTCCACCTTTATAGTGATAGTCCGTTCGGGCAGCACTTATTTATATATATCGCCTTCATCATCGGGAAAACTTCCCTTTGAAAGACATTACACAGCAGAAGCTTATATCACACCTTAATTCCAAAGAGCTCAATGTGCTCATACCCTATTGACCCCAACAAATTTAATTCCATCGGTAAATAGCCCAAATATTCTCCAGCTGATATTTGGGCTTCTTCCCTTCAACATGTAAGAAATCTCTGAAATATAATCTATCGCAATGCATACTGCCGCCACCACGCATTACTAGTTATCATCAAAAAATTAGAATGTTTATGGTATGAGGAACGTCAAGTTCCCACTTTAAACTTTGTATTCATTCTTTATAAGAGACTAGCTGTCCCGGGCACGCTCCGCTGCGCCTTCTTTTAATTTATATTGAACAAAAGTTTCCTTGGAATATTTATTTTCGAAGATCTTATAGTGAAATACCATGCTAACTTGACTAAGTGTTTTACAATATAAGTGCCTTTATCTGAATCCCATATGATCTTTATTGGTCTACGAATTTAAGTTTGGATGTAAGGTGTACTCCATTCTTAAAATACTTCATTTCAGCCCGATACTCTCATGATTTCTGATTTAGTGGTGTTTTCGGGGGAGAGGTGGTCCCCCAGATACTTGGCCCTGAAAAAATATCAGCATCGTGCTCTTCTTTCAAATACCATTTATTTAAACCCCATATTGCCATTGGCTTAAGAGGAGTTTACAGGATGAGGCGTCCCCCAAACTCATGGCCCCAAAATAGGTTATCAAATTAGTTTTCTAAATACCTTTCAAATACCTTTCATTTGAGCCACATATTGGCATGGTTGAAAAATTTTTTCCCTTTGGGGGTGTTTGGGGAAAGGGGTGATGCCCTAAATACATGGTCCTACATTTGGATATCAAATTCGTATTCTACTCCCAAGCACCTTTATTTGAGCCCCATATTGCAATGGTCACTAAAAAGTTGCAGTTTGTGGGGTATTTTGGGAAAGGGGTAGACCTCCAGAACATTGGTCCCAAAAATGGGTATCAATTCTTGCTCTACCCCCCAATACCTTTCATTTAAGCTCCACATTGACATGGTTGGTAAATATGCCCGATTAATGGATGTTTTGGGGATTGGGTTGGTCCCCAAACACTAAGCCCGGAAAATATATCAACAACGTGCTCTATTCTCATATATCTATAAATCATTTATTTGATCCCCATATTGCCATTGGCCTCAAAATTGGATATAAAATTCGTTTTCTAATATCATTTAAACTCCTTATTGCAAAAGTCAGCAAATATGTCCGGTTTGGGGTATTGGCCCGAAAAACTATGAATATTTAGCTCCACTCTCTTTAGGACCCAAATTGTTTTCGTGAGGGCGGCCCCTCAGTCAGTTGGCCTTGAATATATATATCGGATTCGTGTTCCACTTTAAAAACCCTCTTATTTGAGCCTCATATTGCAATAGTCACCAAATACTTACTATTTGGGTGGTGTTGTGGAGGTGGCGTAGCCCCATAGACACTCTTCGCGAATATTGATATCAAAATTGTGCTTTACTCCCAAAGACCTTTCATTTGAGCCCCCTTTTGTTATGGTCGTAAATGTGTCCCCTTTGGGTGATCTTTTTGGTGAGAGGCGGCCTCCCAAACACATTTGGATATCAGATTCGTATTCTACTCGCAAATACCTTGCATTTGAGTCCCATATTGCCATGGTCGGTAAATATGTCCTATTTAGGGGTGTTTTGGAGCTTGGGGTGGTCCCCCTAGCACTTGTTCCGACAATTGGATATCATATACGTTTTCTTATCCTAAATACCTTTCATTTGAGTCCCATATTGTAGTGATGGGTCTAAAAATTTGTTTGGTAGGTTTTAGGGTGGGGCAGCACCCCTAGGTACCCCATCCGAAATTTGGATACCAAATTTTTATTTTTAGGGTACTACATCAGAGCAAACAAGATTTCGCTTAAATTGCACCTCCCATCTCCGAGATCTGGCGTTTTTGAAAATTGGGGTAAGGGGGAGGGTCCGTCTCCCCTTCAGATATCAAAAAATGTAGTACCCTATTTTCACCACCGAGTTGTCGGTTGGTAGAAGGCAACATTCTGCTGCGTTAATGATTTCGTGGTTTACTGAAGCGGCGACTGGTGTACCATAAAATCGACTACCCTCTTATTAATATATGTCCGCCTTTATAAAGTCATAAGATAGGCCAATAGAGATGGCCTTCTAGCGATAGATTAGTATAACATAATTATTAAGTATGGCGTATGCCTCCCAAAAACCTTTCATTTGAGCCCCATATTGCTATGGTCGTAAATTTGTCCCCTTTGGGGGATCTTTTTGGTGAGAGGCGACCTTCCAAACACATTTGGATATCAGATTCGTATTCTACTCGCAAATACCTTTCATTTGAGTCCCATATTGCCATGGTCGGTAAATATGTCCGATTTAGGGGTGTTTTGGGGCTTGGGGTGGTCCCCCTAGCACTTGATCCGACAGTTGGATATCATATACGTTTTCTTATCCTAAATACCTTTCATTTGAGTCCCATATTGTCGTGATGGGTTTAAAAATTTGTTTGGTAGGTTTTAGGGTGGGGCAGCCCCCCTAGGTACCCCATCCGAAATTTGGAAACCAAATTTTTATATTTAGGGTACTATATATGAGAGCACATAAAATTGCGCTTAAATTGCTCCTCCCATTTCCGAGATCTGGCATTTCTGAAAATTAGGGTAAGGGGGAGGGTCCGTCCCCCCTTTCAAATATCAAAAAATGTAGTACCCTATTTTCACCACCGAGTTGTCGGTTGGTAGAAGGCAACATTCTGCTGCGTTAATGATTTCGTGGTTTACTGAAGCGGCGACTGGTGTACCATAAAATCGACTACCCTCTTATTAATATATGTCCGCCTTTATAAAGTCATAAGATAGGCCAATAGAGATGGCCTTCTTTATGTCCTTATGTAAGACGGACGGAATTATTATTTTAATCAGAACCGTGTTTCCAGTTTTTATAGGATTGATATCTGGCTAAGTTTGAAAGTGATGCGTTGAAAAATACTATTTGTATGATATGGAGGAAGGAAGCGATCCTGTGGAGGAAGTGATCCACGTCAAGCTCCTGTAGATGAACAAGCTCGTTCCAGTACAAAGTATGAATCCCCGCGGGAACTTAATGGCTATTGGTTAGTTAGTTAAAGGCGTCAATAACTCGCCTTGCCATATCGAGCATCATAGAAATTCAGTATTTGTGCAAGTGTTGGTGCTACCAGGCCTCTCACAGAGACTCTACGCTCTCTACCGCTGATTGCAACGACTCCGTATGGAGCGTTCCACTATCCGCATCTTGTGGACGCGCCCGATAGTTGGCAGCTAAACTTCTCGTGACAACAACGAATACCACATAGGTCGGATCTCAATGTTCCAGCCAGTGTGTTAAAATTCCAAATTTTGTTCATGTACATTCCACTTATGAACAGGGGTACACTTCCCACTTCTCCGATTCAATTTTAGCACAATGATAAGGGGCCTCCTTTTGATAGCCGTGTCCGAACGGGGTGCCGCAGTGCGACATCCTTTTTGGAGAGAAGTTTTACATGGAATAGTACCTCACAAATGTTGCCAACATTAGGAGGGGAAAACCACGGCTGAAAATTTTTTCTAATGGACGCAAGGGTTCGAATCCAGGCGTTCAGCGTCATAAGCGGACATGCTAACCTCTGCGCTACGGTGGCCTTCGGACAGCTATCCCGTACCGGGTGAGATTATATGCTTCTCTGCAGGCATCGTTAGTAATTTTAGGATGAGGGTAGTGCATAGTAATGGCTGTAGTTAAGTTATTTGTATTGTCTAGGAATCTATCAAAACAGATTTGTTTATAGTTCCCCCCTATTTTCTCTCAGTGTTATATATTATGAAACACCTCACAATTGCCCACCATTCAAAAATGCTTTGCTTTAACCCACAAAACTAATACAACTATTACTAACTCTGTTCCGGACATAACAAAGGCCTCTTTGAGTATGCCAGCTAAGCCAACGTCTGTCTCCATACTTAGCAATGTAGGTATATTTTAACATGTTCATTTAAACCACACCATAAAACCACTTTGTGGTTTAGATGCCCTAAATCATTAAAGCCCCTACACATTGCACCTCCCCTCCCCCCCTCCCCCTCCACTCTCCAGCAACCATGCTTAGGGCCCAGTTATACTTAGACACTTGTACTTTCGTGCCATATCCCTTTTGTAGTTATTAATAATTTAACACGCACACATATGTGCAGACATAGAGCCTTCTTGTAAATTAAAACATTTAAATATGCATAAGTGTTTGGTTGTTTGGATGGCTGGTTGGTTGGTTGCTGTTATGGTTAAAACGATGTGGGTCCCACAACATTGCGAATTTTTCATTTTCTCCTCATAACGGCTGCAAATACCTTGTCGTGCCATATGCCTGTGTGTGTGTGTGTGTGTGAGTGTTGGTGGGTTGAATGCCAGCTCTACTGGCAACACTCAGTTATTATTCGACATCCGTTATTTTACAATGTGCGTGCATGTTTAAAATTTAGTTATTATAACTTTTAATTGTTTGCAATAAAATAATGTTTAAATTATAATTAACCATGGATTGCATTAATCCAATTACTATGTTAACGCCACTCAATTTAATGAAGACCTATTGCGGTGTGTGTGTGGCATGAAGAATAAAAACAAAAAAACAGATGAAAAGTGATTAACTGCTAAACCATTATAGACATTATTTCGATAACAAACTATAATAATAATTATTGCATTATTGGCCATGGGTAAAATATTAAAATCTATGTACAATATTCAAATGAAGCACAGTGGAGGCAATTCCCAAAGAAAAGTTAAAAATTTGTTTTTTAG
>NC_081555.1:152915877-152930877 GCF_963082655.1 Stomoxys calcitrans | reverse complement strand
AGTTATTATAGATTTGTGCATTTGTTTGCAACGCTAGGAAGAAGAAGAGCTAGACCCATCGATAAGTATACGGATCGGCTTAGAATCACTTCCGGATTCGATTTAGCTATGTCCGTCTCTTCATCTGTCTGTCTGTCCATGTATTCTTGTAATCAAGATACAGGTCGCATTTGTTGTCCTATTTTCACAAAATTTTGCACAAGTGTCTTTTTTGGTACAAGGACGAACGGTATTGATTTTGAAAAAAAAAAACGGTATAGATTTACATATGCCAATTTTGCCATGAATATTCCACTAAGGAACAGGGGCAAACTTCTCACATATCAATGAGTGCAATCCGTTTCAAGTTTATGCTCAATGATAAGGGACTTCCTTTTTATAGCCGAATCCGAACGCCTCTTTGGAGAGAAGTTTTACATGGCATAGTACCTCACAAATGTTGCCAGCATTAGCAGGGGAAAACCACCACTGAAAAATTTTTTTGATGGTCTCACCAGGATTCGAACCCAGGCGTTCAGCGTCATAGGCGGACATGCTAACCTCTGCGCTACGGTGGCCTCCATAGATTTGGATTTACATATAACTCCCATATATATCTTTCATCCGATGTGCTCTTTGAAAGCTTTAGAAGCCACAATTGTGGTCAGATCCTTACAAAATTTGGCACGAAGTGTTGTTTTTAACGACCCAAAATGCTTGCAAAATTTTATTGAAATCGGTCCAGATTTGGATATAACTCCCATATATATCTTTCATCCGATGTGCACTTTTAGAGCTGTAGAAGCCACAATTTTGGTGCGATCTCTACCAAATTTGATATGAAATGTTTCGTGTGACGTCCCAATATGTGTGCAAAATTTCATCTAAATCGGTTCTGATTTAGACATAGCTCCCATATATAACTTTCGTCCGATTTGACCTATTAAGGCTACAGAAGGCAAAATTTTGGTCTGATCTTTACAAAATTTGGCACGAAGTGCTTTTTGTGACGTCCCAATATGTGTGCAAAATTTCATCATAATCGGATCAGATTTATATATAGCTCCCATGTACATCTTTCATCCGATATGGCCTTTTAAGGCTGTAGAAGTCACAATTTTGGTCCCATCCTTACAAAATTTGGCGTGGAGCGTTTTATTCAACGTCCTCATATGTCTGCAAACTTCCATAAAAAACGGACCATATTTAGATATAACTCCCATATATATTTTTCATTCGATATGGCTTTTTAAGGCTGTAGAAGCCACAATTTTGGACGGATCTCTTCAAAATTTTTCATGAGATGTTTTAATTCACATCCCAATACGTGTGCAAAATTTCATCAAAATCGATTTAGATAAAACTTCCATATATATCATTTATACGTTTCGACTTTTAAGGCTGTAGAAGCCACAATTTTCATATTTCAATAGGTATGCAAAATTAAAGTCTGACTAAATTTGGATATATTAATAGTATTATGTAGACTCGGTGGTGCAGGGTATCATATAGTCCGCTCCTCCCCACTTTTGCCTTTCTTTACTGGTTTTATAAAGAATTTCATATACTCCAATAAGCACGAACTTCAAAAAGTAAATCCACACAAAATAATGAGAAGTCAACAATTTTTAACCAGTAAAATGATGAATATGATCAACAGCTCCATTGCTTGCGTTCACTCTGTCATAGCGTTGCCAGAGTGAACGCATTATGCTAACAGAAACTCAGAAACTCATTTTATTTATCAATTTTTATAATATTTTTAACCAATTATTTGCTCTACATTATATGGCAAATAATCCCAGATTCGTTTGCTTTCTGTATGATAATGACTCACCCACATGCATGTGGTCATGTGGATATTGGAAATGAAAAATTAGCCTAATTGTTGGCTTTATAATGCATTTACAAAAATAAATAAATAAATAAATATTTGCAAATCAGACATGTTCATTTCATTGGGTTTTTGTTTAGAACTGCTTGTTAAGCGGCGATAAGTAAATAATAACAAATAATTCGACGATGGCACCACATCATTACTGCACGATAATACTGCAGGCGATCCCAAAACAATGGCACATTGAAAATCTATTATACACGCACTTTGTATGATACGAATGCCTGGCAAGTAATAAATGTTTGTTACTCCATGGACATGAAGCAAAATATGTCTGCGGGGATATTTGGAAACAATTACAAAATAAATAATTATATGAAGCTATTTCAAAAGATAATTTATGTAATTCTCTGACAGCATCAATTTTAGCAATTACTGAATGTGCAAAACTAAAACGTTTAGATGGTTTTTGGGGATTTTTCAAATTGAATTATTTATGAGACACTTCATGCTATACTAATTATCGGAGTCAATTTTTGCATAAATAGTATAAAGAGCATGTGTAAAGACCACATACTGTTGATGAGTGTATCAAATGTTTCTTAGCTTTGTTCTTTGGCACTGAAAGCAATCCGATCGTAACTAGATTAGACTAGCCGAACCGGGCCAGCTCAGCTGCGCCTTCTACAACTCTCTAATATCTTTGTAGGGTGGGGACACTTCGCCCTGACTGCGGATATCGAATTTGTGCCATTTCAGCTGAACGTGTTCGAATCCTGGCGAGAATATAGGCAATGCGGTGTTTATCCGTTCTTAATGTTGGCGACATAAGCGAGGTACAATGCCATGCATGGCACTGTGGGACGGTTCCTGGTGGTAATGTTCTTCCTTAGGGTAATGTTCTCATTAAAGGAGGGATGACACCTTAGACATTTCGACACTATGGATATTACATTTTTGATGCACTACGGAAACCCTTTAATTTGAGCCCGATATTGCCATGGCCGGTAAATATGAACCGTTTGGAGGATGTTTTGGGTTGGGGAGGCCACCGGCACTTTGCACTCAAATTAGATATCAAATTCGTTCTTCATTGCTTTAGGGCGTACCCCAAAACTCTTCGCTCCAAAATTGGATATCAAATTCGTTTTCTACTCTCAAATACCTTTCATTTGAGTTCCATGCTGTCATAATGGGTCAAGTAACCCATTTGACGTGTCTTAAGGAGGAAAAGCGCCACCTAGACTTGAGCGCAAATTTGAATGTCATATTCGTAATCTATTCCCTAATAACTTTCATTTGAGTCCCATATAGCCTTGGTCGGCTAATATGCCCATTAGGGGGTATTTGGGGTTTGGCGACCTCCCATTACTTGGATCTAAAGTTTTATGCTATATTTGTAATCTATTGTCTAATACTTTTCATTTGAGTCCCATATTGACATGAACTTCGAATATACCTGTTTAGAAGAGTTTTGGGGTTGGGGGGCCCGCTGAGTACTTGGACCCAAATTTCAATACCATATTCGTTTTCCGGTCTCCAATACCATTCATTTGATACCCTTACTGTGCCCATCGGATCACTTTCGGATACGGGTGGCGTTTTTTTGGTAAGGGGAAGGGTCCGCTTCCAACCGATATCTAAAAATTATATAGCCTATGTTTCCTTCCAGAACAAGTAAAAAGCCGTTAAGTTCCGCCGGACGAACTTTGGATACCCACCACCTCGGGTATATATGTAAACCACCTTTCATTCCAGATCTGGACCGATCTGGACCAAATTGACGAAGGATGTCAAAGGGTCTAACTTATCTCACTGTCCCAAATTTCAGCAAAATCGGATAATAAATTTGGCTTTTATGGGCCAATGAACCTAAATCGGAGGATCGGTCTACATGGCAGCTATATCCAAATCTTGACCGATCTAAGCCAAATTGAAGAAAAATACCGAAGGGCCTAACACAACTCACTGTCCCAAATTTCAGCAAAATCGGGTAATAAATATGGCTTTTATGGGCCTAAAACCCTAAATCGGAGGAACGGTGTATATGGCAGCTATATGACAGCTATATCCAAATCTGGACCGATCTGGGCCAAATTGACGAAGGATGTCGAAGGGCCTAACACAACTCAGTGTCCCAAATTTCAGCAAATTCGTATGATAATTTTGGCTTTTATGGGCCTGAGACCCTAAATCGGCCGATCAGACCGATGGGGGGGCTATATCAAGATATAGTCTGATATAGCCCATCTTCGAAAGTAACCTGCTTATGGACAAAAAAGAATCTATGCAAAGTTTCAGCTCAATATCTCTATTTTTGAAGACTGTAGCGTGATTTCAACAGACAGACAGACGGACATTTCCGCTTGAAATTTTGCACAAATACTTCTTATTAGTGTAGGTCGGTTGGTATTGTAAATGGGCCATATCGGTTCATGTTTTGATATAGCTGCCATATAAACCGATTTTGGGTCTTGACTTCTTGAGCCTCTAGAGTGCGCAATTCTTATCCGATTATTATGAAACTTTGCACGACGTGTTTTGTTATGACATCCAACAACTGTGCCAAGTATGGTTCAAGTGGGTATATAACCTGATATAGCTGCCATATAAACCGATCTTGGGTCTTGACTTCTTGAGCCTCTAGAGGGCGCAATTCTCATCCGATTTGATTGAAATTTTGCACATAATGTTTTTGTATCACTTCAAACAGTAGTTGAAGTGATATGTTAGTATGGTTCAATTCTGTCCATTACCTGATATAGCTGTCATATAAACCGATCTTGGGTCTTGACTTCTTGGGGCTCTAGAGTGCGCAATTCTTATCTGATTAGAATGAAATTTTGCACCACGTGTTTTGTTATGATATCCAACAACTGTACCAAGTATGGTTCTAATCGGTCCATAACCTGATTTAGCTGCCATATAAACCGATCTTTGGTCTTGACTTCTTGGGCCTCTAGAGGGCGCAATTCTTATCCGATTTGCCTGAAATTTTGTACGACGGATTCTCTCATGACCAATAACATAAGTGTTTATTATGGTCTGAATCGGTCTATAGCCCGATACAGCTCCCATATAAATCGATCTCTCTATTTTTCTTCTTGAGCCCCCAAAGGGCGCAATTCCTATTCGAATTGGCTGACATTTTACACAGGTCTCCAACATATAATTTAATTGTGGTCCAAACCGGACCATATCTTGAAATCGCTCTAATAACAGAGCAAATCTGTTCTTATATCCTTTTTTTGCCAAAGAAGAGATGCCGGGAAAAGAACTCGACAAATGCGATCCATGGTGGAGGGTATATAAGATTCGGCCCGGCCGAACTTAGCACGCTTTTACTTGTTATATATATGGATTAGATTAGGATTAGAAATAATCAGGAGATTCACCAAATTGTCTTTTACAGACCGTTTGATCTATCAGAGGAGTTCAGTATTGAACCTGGATCTTATGGCTTCTGGCTTCCTTGTCCAATATCTAACACCTAGTTTGAAGATGTCTTACTTTCATATCAAAATTTTCAGTAAAATGTTCCTTTCTATTGTAGATAACCTCAGCAATAATGGTGTAAAATTTATCAAAAACATAATTTCAGTTAAATGATTCTTCCTATGCGCAATATTTCATTCACTCCAGCTGTTGTGTCGACCACACAACCTACATAATGAACATGAACGTGGCACGAAGAACTCTGCCTTCATCAAGAACATAATGATCCATTACATTTGACTTCCCGGTAGTCATCCGCTGGATGAAATTAATACTTGACGTTTAGCTTTTCATCATCATTATTATCGTCAGCCGAATAATAATAATATGAAAGCTCTTCATTTAGATTTGATGCCTTACCGCACACACACACTCATATACAGGAGTTTATATGCATGTGTGAGTATATATATGAACACATATTGTTTTACGTTCATTACATATTCTTTTATATGCGATGATCCTTTGTATGCCACGAGTGGGCTAATACATATTTAAATTTAACGCTAAAAACTTGAACTTCCTTTTTTTTTGGGGGGGGGGGGGGCATATTATCGTCTGTTGGTCTCTGCCTTAACGGATATCAACAGACATGATATCAAAAACGGCTTTGGTGCCATATACTCGAAAGTTATGAGCTCTCACTGGCTGTGTTTGTTGTCTACATTTGTATGCACTTTACAACGGAACTCCCTGCACCCTGATCAACAAATGAGTTTGTTGAGTAACGGCCTTAATTTTGTTGAAATGCTGCTTGGCTGGAGAACAGTTCCTCAACATTCTCATTGGCAACATCATAAAACAGCTTGCTGCGACAGCATGAATGTGGGTGCCAATGAAATGGTGACTGTATGTTTGTGGCACAGTGATTCTTCATTAACTTAAAAATGAAGAAAATTCATTTCAATTTATATAGAACAAGTAAGAAGGTGTTAAGAGAAGAAGGATGTCGAAGGCTCTAACACAACTCACTGTCTCAAATTTCGGCGACATCGGATAATAAATGCGCCTTTTATGGACCCAAAACTTTAAATCGAGAGATCGGTCTATATGGCAGCCATATCCAAATCTGAACCGATCTGAGCCAAATTGAAGAAGTGTGTCGAAGGGCCTTGCGCCTTTTATGGACGCAAGACTTTAAATCGAGAGATCGGTCTATATGGCAGCCATATCCAAATCTGCACCGATCTGGGCCAAATTGAAGAAGGGTGTCGAAGGGCCTAACAAAACTCAATATCCCAAATTTGAGCGAAATCTGATAATAAATGTGGCTTTTATGGCCCTAAGACCCTAAATCGGCGGATTTGTCTATATGGCAGCTATATCCAAATCTGAACCGATCTAGGCCAAATTGAAGAACGATGTCGAAGGACCTTACACAACTCACGGTCCCAAATTTCAGCAAAATCGGATAATAAATGTGGTTTTATGGGCGCAAGATCTTAAATCGAGAGATCGGTCTATATGGCAGCTATATCCAAATCTGAGCCGATCTGGGCCAAATTGAAGAACGATGTCGAAGGGTCCAACATAACTCACGGTCTCAAATTTCAGCAAAATCGGAAAACAAATGTGGCTTTTACGGGCCAAAGACCCTAAATCGGCGGATCGGTCTATATTGGGGCTTTATGAAGATATAGCCCGATATAGCCCATCTTCGAACTTATGGACAAAAAAAGACTCTGTACAAAATTTCAGCTCAATATCTCTATTTTTAAAGACTGTAGCGTGATTTCAACGGACAGACGGACGGGCCGCCCCAGCCCCAAAACCCCTTAAAATAGGTTTATATGACGATCATGACAATATGGGATTCAAATGAAAGATTTTCGGGGGTAGATAACGAATGTGGTCAGGAAGTAAAAATGGGTTTTATAATTTATTGATAACGGAGGGGGACCTTTTGGGGACCCTCCACCATTACCCCAAAAACACAACCCAAAATCAAAAGTGGACCGATAAGGACAATATGGGTATCAAATGAAAAGTATGCAGGGGTAGATAACGAATCTGGCTACAAACTCATATCGAAGTATGGGGGGTCACCCCACTCCCACAAAAACGCCCAAAATGGACACATTAGCCAATCATTGATATATGGGACTCGGTTTGTTAGTTCCGTATAGACTGAA
This sequence comes from Stomoxys calcitrans, assembly GCF_963082655.1. Lineage (NCBI taxonomy): Eukaryota > Metazoa > Arthropoda > Insecta > Diptera > Muscidae > Stomoxys > Stomoxys calcitrans. The sequence goes on along the minus strand of NC_081555.1, from coordinate 152,923,434 downwards.
AAACGCCAGAATCGATTTTCTCGAAATTTTCGCATATTGTGTAGATTATTCTGGAAGAAAAATTTGGTTATATAATTGTTCGATATCGGAAGGGGACATACCCTTCCCCTTATGCCGAAAACACAACTCAAAATCAAAAGTGGACCGATCGGGACAATATAGATATCAAATGAAAGGTATTGGAGAGTAAACTCACTCAGACAGACATATTGGACATTCATTTCAATATAGGGCTCAAATGAAAGTTAATTGGGAGTAGATTTCGAATCTGGCATACAAAACAAGATCGAAGTATAGGGGAACCGATTTATCATTCTTGAAATAGTTGTTGGAAGTCAAAACAAAACACTTCACGCGAAACTTTAGCGAAATCGAATAAGAATTGCGGCATCTAGAGGTTCAAGAAATCAAGATCCAAGATCAGCATGTATGGCAGCTATATCAAAACAGGGTCCGATATGGCTCACTACACTGATAGGAAGTATTTGTGTCGCCTAACTTTACTCCTTCAAAAGTAAGCGTGCTTTCCACAGACAGACAGACAGGTGGACATGGCTAGATCGACTAAAATTGTCATGGTGATCAAGAATACATATACTTCATGGGGTCTTAGATCAATATTTCGATGTGTTGCGAACTGAATGGTGAACATAGTATGCCCCGCATAGCGCAGAGGTTAGCACGTCCACCTATGACCCTGAAACCTGGGTTCGAATCCTGACAAGAACATCATGAAAATATCTGTGTAAAATTTCAAGTTGCTAGCTTAACGCATTCGACCGTGATCACGATTTCGACAGCCGGACGGACGGACATGGCTAGATCGACGCAGAAGATAATCTAAGTTAGGAATTCTGTGCTACTTACAAAATCCTTAATTGTTTTCTATACCACGGCCCTAAGTTGGTCCATGTCTGATAGCAATGAAAGCCGGACAATGACATAGGAAAAGCTCCAACGCCTCATCATCTTCCATACATGTTCTACACGTGCTATCCCTTGACGCATCGTTTTTGCATAAGTAAGCTCGTAGTCCTATGTATCCAGTTATGATACCGAAAGCTATACTGACCTCCTACGTACTTACTTTCAGTAATAGCCTCGTTTTTTCACGATCCGTATCTCCACATAGGATTTTCGCCGTTCTGTCGTCTGTTTCGCTGTTCCACAGTGTTCGTCAACCACGGTCATAACTCGGACCACCTTGACCCGAAAGGCTTCGTGTTATCCAAGTTTATTGACGGCAGTCCGCTGGCCTTCACTGTCAAATCGTCTGCCCTTTCATTCCCTCCTTATCGGCTATGACCCGGTACCCAAATAATGCCGATTGTGCCATACTCAGAGAAAGCGTTAAATTTCTTTTAACACTTTACGACAGTGCGTGACCTTATCGACCTGGTTGTTATTGCCTTGATGGCCAATCTACTATCCGTAATGATGTTCACACTGAAAGTCCTCGAATTAACAAAACACCACCTCACGCATTCCGTGATCGCCCGGATCTCCTCCTGCAGGGTTGTATTATGGTCAGACAGTCGAAAACAGATCTCAGTCCCTGGGTTCTCAATGTAGACATCCAGGCCGACTCTGTGCTCTAGCGTTGAGACATTTGTACGGCATGATCTTCTAGATGGCAATACCAGAGTTACGTCAATCCAAGACTGTGCCTCTGGCAGCAATGTTTTGCACTCGACCTCAAGTGCTATTTTAGGTATTCGATCGGAAACCTCTTATCCATCCGGGTTGTCCCCTCGATTGTACCGCAATGGTATGACCTGCTCCTATCCTTTATCCTTTCTCGCATCGCTTTAAGTCTTATAGCCGCATTGGCTGCCTCAAAATTAATCTGTATGTCAGTTATCTAGAATAATCTCCAGTGTCCTAGTAGGCGCATCGCTCAGCCTATGCCCAGACATGTTGCACTTTTTTTCCATAGCAGTCCACCAAGCTACTAAGGCGTTACTAAGTATTGGTCTAATTGCGTTGCTTTAGAGCCATTAGACTATTCTCGGATTCAAGTCCCATTTTAAGCCTACGCCCCGTTTACAAAGTGCAAAAAGGGGAAACGTGGTGTACCAAATTGGGACACCTTCGTCTTTCTCTTGTAATGACAGATTTCAGTCTGCTCTGCGTTAACAATGAAGTCTCTGGGTCTAGCCCAGTCGTATGGCATCTGCAAGACCCTTTGGGCTCTTCTGCATAACTGATTCGAATCCTTATTTTTTAGAAGTATTATAACATGGTCCCCATAGCAGACCATGTTCAAATCCCTCCTCTGTCAGCATTCGTTATAGGTTATTTATGGTGGTCATCCAAAGGAGTGGCGATAAAATGCCAACCTGTGGCGTGCCTTATGCCATTTTTCCCTAATATTTATGTCATGGGACCTACAATTTGTATACCCTCAACCATAGGATCAAGGTATACTAATTTCGTCATTCTGTTTGTAACACCACGAAATATGCGTCTGAGATCCAATAGAGTATATATATATTCTTGATCGTCATGTAATTTTAAGTCGATCTAGCCATGTCCGTCCGTTTATCCGTCCGTCCGTCCGCCTGTCTGTTGAAAGCACGCTAACTTTCGAAGGAGTAAAGCTAGCCGCTTGAAATTTTGCACAAATACTTTTTATTAGTGTAGGTCGGTTGGGATTGTAAATGGGCCACATCGGTCCATGTTTTGATATAGCTGCTCTATAAACCGATCTTGGGTCTTGACTTCTTGAATCTGTAGAGGGCGCAATTATTATCCGATTTGACTGAAATTTTGCACGGGGTGTTTTGGTATTACTTCAAACAACTGTGTGAAGTATGATTCAAATCGGTTAATAATCTGGTATAGCTGTCATATAAACCGATCTTGGGTCTTGACTTCTTGAGCCTCTTGAGGGCGCAATTCTCATCCGATTTGACTGAAATTTTGCACGACGTGTTTTGTTATGACTTGCAATAAATATGTTTAGTATGGTTTAAATCGGTTCATAATCTGGTATAGCTTTTATATAAACCGATCTTGGGTCTTGACTTCTTGAGCCTATAGAGGGCGCAATTCTCATCTGATTTGGCTGAAATCGTGCACGAGGTGTTTTGTTCTAACATTCAACAACTGTGCTAAGATTAGTTGAAATAGCTTTATGACCTGATATAACTGTCATATAAACCGATCTTGGGTCTTGACTTCTTGAGCCTATAGAGGGCGCAATTCTCATCCGATTTGACTGAAATTTTTCACGACATGTTTCGTTATGATTTCCAACAACTGTGATGAGTATGATTCAAATCGGTTCATAATCTGGTATAGCCGTCATATAAGCCGATATTGGGTCTTGACTTCTTGAGCCTATAGAGGGCGCAATTCTCGTCCGATTTGACTGAAATTTTGCACGACATGTTTTGTTATGACTTGCAATAACTGTGCTAAGTATGGTTTAAATCGGTTCATTATCGGGTATAGCTTTTATATAAACCGATCTTGGGTCTTGACTTCTTGAGCCTATAGAGGGCGCAATTATCGTCCGATTTGACTGATATTTTGCGCGTAGTATTTTGGTATTACTTCAAACAACTGAGTGAAGTATGATTCAAATCGGTTAATAATCTGGTATAGCTGTCATATAAACCGATCTTGGGTCTTGACTTCTTGAGCCTCTTGAGGGCGCAATTCTCATCCGATTTGACTGGTATTACTTCCAACAAATGTGTGAAGTATGATTCAAATCGGTTCGTAATCTGGTATAGCTGTCATATAAACCGATCTTGGGTCTTGACTTCTTGAGCCTCTTGAGGGCGCAATTCTCATCCGATTTGACTGAAATTTTGGAAGACCTGTTTTGTTATGACATTCAACAACTGCGATAAGTATAGTTCAAATCGGTCGATGTTTTGATATAGCTGTCATATAAACCGATATTGGATCTTGACTTCTGGAGCCTATAGAGGGCGCAATTCTCATCCGATTTGACTGAAATTTTTCACGACATGTTTTGTTATGATTTCCAACAACTGTGTTAAGTATGATTTAAATCGGTTCATAATCTGGTATAGCTGTCATATAAGCCGATATTGGGTCTTGACTTCTTGAGCCTATAGAGGGCGCAATTCTCGTCCGATTTGACTGAAATTTTGCACGAGGTGTTTCGTTATGACTTCCAACAACTGTGCTAAGTATGGCGCAAATCGGAACATAACCTAACATAGCTGGCATGTAAACCTATCTGTGGACTTGACTTCTTGAGCCTCTAGAGGGCGCAATTCTCATCCGATTTGACAGAAATGTTGTACAACGGCTTCTCTCATGACCTTCAACATACGCGTCTAATATGGTCTGAATCGACCAATAGCTTAATACAGCTTCCATATAAACCTATCTCCTGATATTGCTTCTTGAGCCCCTACAAGGCTCAATTCTTATCCGAATGAACTGAAAGATAACACAATGACTTCTACAATGTTCAGCATTCATTTATGGTCCGAGTCGGTCTATAACTAGATATAGCTCCAATAGCACAACAGTTCTTATTCAATATTCTTTGTTTGCCTAAAAAGAGATATCGCGCATAGAACTCGACAAAAGCGATCCATGGTGGAGGGTATATAAGATTCGGCCCGGCCGAACTTAGCACGCTCTTATTTGTTCCATATATTCCTTAGCATTAGGTCTTTTATATATTCAAAGTTCTTTTTGAACATTTTCTCTTCTTTGTCCTACTGTTAAAGACTATGCCTTAAAGAACCGGTGCCGGAAATTACTTAGTTATATATTCCCCCTGTTATACTCGAACTCATTTTTTTAATAAATCTTTTTCATTTGCTAGCCCTCCAACTCTCATGTCAATGTGTGATGCCTATTATCTGAATTATTTTTCCATATCCTGTTTTTCAGTCTAATTTAAATTGCCAAAAAAAAGACCATAAAGACACAACACTGTTACTAACATGCCATTATGGTGGGGCAACACGATGTCTCGCTTTTCGAAAATTCATAGCTGATGTTTCTTTTATGCTGCTAAATTAGGAATATTTAATTTTAAAGCCTCTGCTGTCGATGCTGTCTTTTGCCTCTTGCTGTCGATGCTGCATTTTCCTTAAAAACTTTCGTCAGGGTGTTTTGGTTTTTTTTTTGTTTCTTTAGGTTGTTTTATTTGTGACAAAATCTTATTTTAATGAAACTAAAATTGTGCAGCTGCAAAAAGAAAGAGAGAACTCGGGTAGGAGTCACATTGCCATGGCTCTTTTCCATTGAAATTGACATAATGAATATGTAACTGTGTTCGTTTGACACTTTTTGCGAATTTTCATTTTCTTTACTTTGAGTTGATGCGAGTTGCTTTCTATGTATGAGTGTGTGTGTGTTGAGTTTTCCCCCCGAGGATATTTTTCCCATGAATGAATGGTACTTGTTGCCATATTGACAACCATACATGAATGATGTTTTTGGCATGCATCTGTGTGTGTGTGTGTGCAATATGATGGGATCCCTTCTTCATGAATATGCTGTATAGGATAAATGCGTTTGTGTGCAAAGTGGAAGTGGCACTGCAGCGTTCATTACTCCCAGATTACTTTGTCACAATGTCAAGTAAATGAAAAAAGGACTTAAAAACGGAAAAAATAGAAAACTACCAAGCAGAAAGGCAGCAATGAGTTTTACCAAAACAACAAAAATATCTGCCCTTAGTAGTTTAAATACAAGCGATTGGATTTTTTCGGAAGTTTAAATGAATATGGCGAAGACATGCCTGCAACTGCTGTACGTAATGAAAATAATGAGAATTCATATTTTTCAGTTACAAAAATAAATAAAAGTTTTTAATTATTTCTTGTACCAGCGACCATATAAAAATTCTGTGATTCCGTTTGCAACACATCAAAATATCAAATATACCTGTAAATAGTTCAATTTGGGCGAAATTTGGAAAGTTGGAGTTTACGTAGACGTACTTCACATACTACATTTTATCCTTATAGGATACTATTAAGGTTTTCAGGGCCTCAAAAGTCAAATCAAATAGCCATTTAAAATGAAAGCTATATCTATATCTTAAGCGAAGCTATATACATAAAAGTTATATCCATATCGAGACCGTCCCCCGGTAGGACGTTTATCTTATATTTATATAAAAATCAATTTGTGTTTGTTTGTTTGTTTGTTTGTATGTTTGTGTGTTCCTTATAGACTCAGAAACGGCTGAACCGATTTTCTTGAAATTTTCACAGATGGTGCATAATGATTCCGTGGTGAAAATATGGTACTAAATTTTTTGATATCTGAAGGGGGGGAGGACCCTCCCCCTTACCCTAATTTTCAGAAACGCCAGACTCGGAGATGGGTGGTGCGATTTAAGCGAAAAATTGTGTACTCTCATATAGTACCCTAAAAATAAAAATTTGGTCTCCAAATTTCGGATGGGGTGCCTAGGGGGGCTGCCCCACCCTAAAACCTACCAAACATGTATTAAAAACAATCACGACAACATGGGACTCAAATTAAAGGTATTTAGGATAAGAAAACGTATCTGATATCCAATTGTCAGACCAAGTGCTAGGAGGACCACCCCAAGCCCCAAAACACTCTTTAATCGGACATATTTACCGACCATGGCAATATGGGACTCAAATGAAAGGTATTTGCGAGTAGAATACGAATCTGATATCCAAATGTGGGACCAGGTTTCTGGGGGTCCACCCCTTCCCCAAAACACCCCCCAAACTGGACTTATTTACTGACCATGGGAATATGGGGCTTAAACAAAAAGGTATTTGAATGTAGAATACGAATCTGATATCCACATATGGGACCAAGTGTTTGGGGAAAAGTGTCTATGGGGCCACGCCACCCCCACAACACCACCCAAATAGGAAGAATTTTCTGACTTTTGCAATATGAGGCTCTAATAAGAGGGTTTTTAAAGTGGAACACGAATCCGATATAAATTTTCAAGTCCGAGTCACTGAGTGGCCGCCCCATCCCCCAAAATACCCGCCAAACCTGTCTTGTTTGCCGACAATGGAAATATGAGGCTCAAATTAAAGGTATGTGGGAGTAGACCACCTATCTGTTATCAACATTAGGGGCCAACTGCCTAGCGGACGTCCCACCACCATACCAACCCCCAAATAGAACGTATTTGCTCACCAAGACAATTTGGGTCTTTAAGAGAGTGGAGCTAAATATTTATAGTTTTAAGAGCCAATACCCCAAACCGGAGACATTTGCTGACTTTTGCAATAAAGAGTTTAAATGAGATTAGAAAACGAATTTGATATCCAATTTTGAGGGCAATGGCAATATGGGGTTCAAATAAATGATATATGAGAATAGAGCACGTTGCTGATATATTTTCCGGGCTTAGTGTTTGGGGGACCACCCCAATCCCCAAAAAAACCCTTAATCGGTTAAATTTACCGACCATGTCAATGTGGAGCCTAAATGAAAGGTATTGGGGGGTAGAACAAAAATTGATACCCATTTTCGGACCAATTTTCTAGGGTCCTACCCCTTTCCCAAAATACCCCACAAAAAGCAATTTTTTACTGACCATCGCAATATGGGGCT